>NC_088645.1:37969349-38089349 GCF_964019385.1 Sycon ciliatum | reverse complement strand
TTCAACACCTTCCACCATGCTTGCTGCCGCGTCATCCTTGGTGTTTCCCGGTCCAAACAGTGGCAGGAGAGGATTTCCACCGAAGAGATTGCGCAGAGGATTGGGCTGCCTGCGAACATTGATGACCTGATTCGCTGCCACCGTCTTCGTTGGCTAGGCCATGTTGCGAGGATGGCTTCGGGCCGCTTGCCGAAACAGGTTCTCTTCGGGGAGCTCTCAGCAACCCGCCCTCGCCATGGTCCCAGGAAGAGGTACCGGGATGTCATCAGCGCTGACTTGAAGGAGGCGGAGATCTCGGATAGGGGCTGGTATGACGCAGCTCAGAACCGCGCAGATTGGAGGCAACTTACACAGCATCGTCGCGCTCCTGTGCAGAGGGTGGACACATTCCCCTGCCCCTGTGGTCGCGTTTTTGGTCGGTCAGGAGACCTCAAACGCCATGCAAGATATTGCTCAGCTCGCTAGCTATCATCGCCTTACGGCGATGGGCGTCCAAGGTCCAAGGTCCAAGGTGTGTGCCTGTGTGTGTGTGCCTGTGTGTGTGTGCCTGTGTGTGTGTGTGCCTGTGTGTGTGTGTGTGTGTGTGTGTGCCTGTGCCTGTGTGTGTGTGTGCCTGTGTGTGTACGTACCTGTGTGTGTACGTGCCTGTGACGTGTACAGCCGGTGTGTGCACACCGCTAGCTAAACCGACCAACGGCTACTCCCATGGCACAAACTATTCTGCTGGAGGCAGCGTCGTCTTCGGCTGAAATTCCGGATACAACCTGCAGGGAAGCATTGTGCGCATCTGCCAGATTGACGGTTCCTGGAGTGGGGCAGCTGCCTCATGTAATCGTAAGTTGAATTTCAAGAGAGCCAATATATGCCTCTTGTGTAGAGAAGCTTCAGGCTTGTAGGAAGGCAGATTCTGGTGGTGTTGATCTTTCCTATTTACAGAGCATGTAATAGTCTGGGTGTTACCTGCCACTTTTCATCATCACAAATGATGATCGTGCTAATCACAGGACCCAGGACCAGTCGGGCATCTCAGCCTGAGTCCTTAGGATATATGTTATACTTGCAGGTGTATGGTTAGGGTGTTTCACTTGGTACCAGAACACTGAGTTGTTGGCATAAGCCGGTGACTTTTGTCGAGCCTGTTTTAGGCTACCACCTCCTCCAAATATACTAATATCTCTTGACTGTACGAAAGATGTGCCGAGCAGACACTTTCTTCATCTCTTGACTGCTTTGTGTGTTGTGTGTATGGGTACATGTATCCAGCCATTCAACTGCAGTGCCAGTCTGGCTACCTGCCCTGCCTGCGTTCCAGTGGCTGTATCCTGCCAGCACAGCGCTGCGACGGTGTTTGGTACGACTGTGCTGATGGCTCTGATGCACAGTACTGCCCAGGCAAGGTCACACCAGCTCCAGGTAAGCACCAGCAGCAGCACTGATAGTACTGTCGTGGGCATGGAAATCCGGTCGCACGTCTAGTGGCCCCAGGGCGCTGGCCATGCAGCCGTGGATAACGTGGACATGCATTATGCGCTGCAGCGCGCTGGTCGCATCGGATCAACATGACTTTGTGCACTGCACGCAGCGCTAGCGTTCTGTACACACTGAGGGCAGGGCGCCGACCCCGGTCAATCGACTGGATTTCCATGTCCGCTACAGTAGTACCATGACTTCTATTACAAGCAAAATGTAGAGCTACTGTTGACCGCTATTCACTGCTGTATCTATTCTATTACTTTGCATGGCCATGTTGAGGCAGTCTTCGCATCAATTTCCTTTACACAATGCGTGTACTAGAATGTATTCAAAACCAACGTCTGTGCCACGCACACCTACGCAAACGTATTAGGGGTGAAACGAGTATATCGAATACTCGAGCGCTCGCTCGAAAATCCGAAAGGAGCGAGTACTCGTTTCGCAAAATACTCGAAGTATCTTATGCACAGTGTACTGTATGCTTGTACATCAAGCACTTCTGTTACTCTGACCAGTACTGATAACCCATGCAAGCGTGAAATTATTGCTTGTCCCTACTTACCAACAAAAGACAGTAGTTCAGACTATTTCCTGCACTAGGCTGCATGCAAGGCTACATGTGTATCAGGTGTAGTACGTTCAGTGTTACGAGAGTGTGTGCAGTACATTGTTTTATGTTGTCAGTACTCAATCTGCGGACAGCATGCTGTTTCGTTCTTTTTGAACTCATCAGCGCAGCACAGAGAAAATGAGGCCGAACCTGATAGCAATGGAAATAAAAATTTCCAATCAGGCCCGAACGTACCTTGCCAGAGTGCTCAAACTGACAAGTCAGTGAGCTCTGCATAACGCAAACAGCAAAGGCACTACCCCACGCAAGAGTGCTCAACTGCTACAAGAGCAGGAGCGAAATACTCAATCTGCGGACAGCATGCTGTTTCGTTCTTTTTGAACTCATCAGCGCAGCACAGAGAAAATGAGGCCGAACCTGATAGCAATGGAAATAAAAATTTCCAATCAGGCCCGAACGTACCTTGCCAGAGTGCTCAAACTGACAAGTCAGTGAGCTCTGCATAACGCAAACAGCAAAGGCACTACCCCACGCAAGAGTGCTCAACTGCTACAAGAGCAGGAGCGAAATACTCAATCTGCGGACAGCATGCTGTTTCGTTCTTTTTGAACTCATCAGCGCAGCACAGAGAAAATGAGGCCGAACCTGATAGCAATGGAAATAAAAATTTCCAATCAGGCCCGAACGTACCTTGCCAGAGTGCTCAAACTGACAAGTCAGTGAGCTCTGCATAACGCAAACAGCAAAGGCACTACCCCACGCAAGAGTGCTCAACTGCTACAAGAGCAGGAGCGAAATACTCAATCTGCGGACAGCATGCTGTTTCGTTCTTTTTGAACTCATCAGCGCAGCACAGAGAAAATGAGGCCGAACCTGATAGCAATGGAAATAAAAATTTCCAATCAGGCCCGAACGTACCTTGCCAGAGTGCTCAAACTGACAAGTCAGTGAGCTCTGCATAACGCAAACAGCAAAGGCACTACCCCACGCAAGAGTGCTCAACTGCTACAAGAGCAGGAGCGAAATACTCAATCTGCGGACAGCATGCTGTTTCGTTCTTTTTGAACTCATCAGCGCAGCACAGAGAAAATGAGGCCGAACCTGATAGCAATGGAAATAAAAATTTCCAATCAGGCCCGAACGTACCTTGCCAGAGTGCTCAAACTGACAAGTCAGTGAGCTCTGCATAACGCAAACAGCAAAGGCACTACCCCACGCAAGAGTGCTCAACTGCTACAAGAGCAGGAGCGAAATACTCAATCTGCGGACAGCATGCTGTTTCGTTCTTTTTGAACTCATCAGCGCAGCACAGAGAAAATGAGGCCGAACCTGATAGCAATGGAAATAAAAATTTCCAATCAGGCCCGAACGTACCTTGCCAGAGTGCTCAAACTGACAAGTCAGTGAGCTCTGCATAACGCAAACAGCAAAGGCACTACCCCACGCAAGAGTGCTCAACTGCTACAAGAGCAGGAGCGAAATACTCAATCTGCGGACAGCATGCTGTTTCGTTCTTTTTGAACTCATCAGCGCAGCACAGAGAAAATGAGGCCGAACCTGATAGCAATGGAAATAAAAATTTCCAATCAGGCCCGAACGTACCTTGCCAGAGTGCTCAAACTGACAAGTCAGTGAGCTCTGCATAACGCAAACAGCAAAGGCACTACCCCACGCAAGAGTGCTCAACTGCTACAAGAGCAGGAGCGAAATACTCAATCTGCGGACAGCATGCTGTTTCGTTCTTTTTGAACTCATCAGCGCAGCACAGAGAAAATGAGGCCGAACCTGATAGCAATGGAAATAAAAATTTCCAATCAGGCCCGAACGTACCTTGCCAGAGTGCTCAAACTGACAAGTCAGTGAGCTCTGCATAACGCAAACAGCAAAGGCACTACCCCACGCAAGAGTGCTCAACTGCTACAAGAGCAGGAGCGAAATACTCAATCTGCGGACAGCATGCTGTTTCGTTCTTTTTGAACTCATCAGCGCAGCACAGAGAAAATGAGGCCGAACCTGATAGCAATGGAAATAAAAATTTCCAATCAGGCCCGAACGTACCTTGCCAGAGTGCTCAAACTGACAAGTCAGTGAGCTCTGCATAACGCAAACAGCAAAGGCACTACCCCACGCAAGAGTGCTCAACTGCTACAAGAGCAGGAGCGAAATACTCGTACTCGCTCGTTTTTTCAAAGAGTACTCGAGTCCTCAATTTTGGCACTCGTTTCACCCCTAGGCCAAACATGCATGCACTGAATGCCTCTGCTCTGTGCACTCTGTGCTTGTGCAGGTCAAAGCGACTGCCAGGTCCTGTTACCACCGGCACTGGGCTCAATGACCGTGAACGGCTTGATGTTCAGCAACACGACCACGTTTGTGTGCACATCTCCCTATGTCCTTATGGGCTTGGCCGTGCGTACTTGTGAAATCAACGGCCAGTGGAGTGGTGTGCAGCCAACTTGCGTCCGTAAGTACATGTACCAATGCTCGACTGGCTTGTATTATGCATTCCCGTTCATCACACCGCTCATACTGTCAAATGCTGCCTCTTCTCATTCACAATGGCATGGGTCACAGTAGATAGGCCTGGTGCAGGTATTGCCAGTTCCTTGCTTGCTGCAGTACAGTATGACATATTAACTTAGCTGGTAAGCAGTGCATGTGTGCATGGCAAGTGTCAATTTTGTCCATTGCTTCCCAACCCATGTGTAGTGACGACTGCTGCTCTGAGTGCGGCCAGTGACGAGCTAGTCAAGGACTCCGTCTCAGAACGCGTGACACAAACGTGTAAGCCTAGTATTGCTGCATAATTAAGAGTTTTGCCAGAACAGTTTCCTTTTGGCAATTTCTCCTACTGCTGACTGCTGAAATTGTTGTGTCCTTCACAACTAGTCTCTTTGTTCTAAGAAGTCTGCCTCTTTCATCGATTCGTGTTTGCCTAGCTGCGTTACGCTATTAGTAGCCTATTACTTGTTGTGCAATGGGGCTGGCCTAAAAGCTGTTCGCTCAACAGCGGTGTTGCATGGCATAGAGAGAGAGAGAGACGGCAAGCCGCCTCGGTATATTCACGGATAGAGCTTTTAGTAGAAAGGAAAAGGACATATGGATACGAGTTAAGAGTAACTGTCCACCACTGTAACTAGATACTACAGTAAAAAAATGCAACAACTAGGCACAAAACTGACCTGAGACATTCGACGACCTGACTCCTAGCTTCAACACATCTCTGTAGCGCTAACCAACAGCCTTCCAACTTGGAAGGTTCAAGGTTAAAAGGAGAGACCAAAGAGGGGAAGGTAAGCGCAACGAAAATGAGCACAAGCTAGTAGTTGAAGCTACAGTCCCACATGAACAAGAAATGTTGATTGTTACTGGACGATGACGAAACCAGTATTACCTTTCCCTCTTTGGTCTCTCCTTAACACTACGGAGATGTGCTGAAGCCAGGAGTCAGGTCGTCAAATGTTTTAGTGCCTAGTTGTTGCACTTTCTGACTGTATTTAGTATATAGTGACAGTTTAATACTCTACACTCATATCCATACGTCCTTTTCCTTTCTACATTAATTGTATTATTGCCATACTGGCTCAACATCCGAGTTTCAAAGAGCTTTTAGTGGACGACTTAATCCATTTTATTTTTGGCAATACTTACAATTATCCAATCAGTCATATTGTAGATCAGGCTATGCTGTGGGTAAGTGTACTCCTGGCCTTGTATGGCTTATTGTTTGCCAGCGAGTATTTAGCATCATCTACTAGTATTCACTCGTTTGACAGCCAAAGAGTATTTGTGTGGGAGGCTGGGAGTCTCGCACCTGACTTGGTCACGTTGCGCCTGAAGGTCACTAAGACGCGGCCATATATGGTGGAGTCGTCGCAGTTCCATCTACTGTCGACGAAACATGCCCGGTATTGGCTATTCCGGTACATAACAGCCCATGCCTGTAGCACTAAGCCTGTGTTCACTTTTGCCAAAGGGATCCACCTTACTCGACCTTATTTAAATAAGAATACTCTGTCACGCTCTCAACTGTTATCAGGTTAGCTCCTGCTCCATACCCATTGTTGGAGCGACAGTCCTGGAATCCAGAGTTGCAAGTGAGGTGGTGATACGGCAAGCAGACGGTGGCAAAGTATGGCTTAAAAGCTCTACATCTGGCAAGTGGCCGGCATACCACCCCAATGGACATCGGAACAGTACACGTAGAGTAGCATCTCTACGTGACAGGGTATGAGCGCAAGTGAGTTATTATGCTCTACTAATGTGCATTGATTCTGTGACTATAGTTGGTGCACAGATCTCATCACATGTGCCTTAGGCGGGATTTGCTATTGTCACTGGAAAATTCAGCCGTAACAAACAGTGTGATGGATGAATTTGACTCCAGGTATCTGCTTTTGGGAATGCCATGTATGCATGTCTGGCGTGCTGCTGCTGCTATAATGTTGTGGCAGCAGCATTTTGGTGCGATGGACTGTTCTTGTAACGGTGTACCTACCCATTTGCTATTGCCGGATGCCGTGTTTTGTCTGTTGTGCCTGTTTGAAGGTGCCAGACCAGCTTGTGTTGGTGCGTTCCCGTTAAGTTGCCAGGGCACCATATTTGTAACGGCGTTCCCGTTTTGCTGTTGTGGGGCTGTGTTTGTATCGGTGTGTTCCCGTTGAAGTTGACGGGGCACCACGTTAGTGGATTGTGCCTGTTTGAAGTTGCCAGGCCAATCCTGTAACGCACACCCGTTTGCTGATAATTGGGGACATGTTTGTCGATTTTGCTTGAGATCCACAGGGCTGCGCCGGTTGCCTTGTGCGGATTAGACTGTTATCTGGCACTAGTCTTGATCTGTTTTATCAGATTCAGATCAGCTATTGTTCCTATACGAGAAAATCTGTGGGTGCACATTCAATTCATTTGCTGATTTGCGTGCTTCTGCAACGGGCGTTTACATGGTACATGGTGTGTGGGCGTATGTGTGGTGTGTTCATGCTGTACAGGCCAGTATTGCCAAGCACTGGGGACGGACCTTTGGCAATCTGAAAAATGTTTTGTCCGAGAATCGATCCTTGGATCTGTGGCGTTGCAGTTGTGGTGCTCCCGACCCTCTTGCGCGATGGCCGCGGAGACTTGGCGAAAAGGTTCGAGACATACGGCATCTCGATATCTTCCACCACAATCAGTACATCAGCACCACCATCGAGCGTAGCGACATCAGCAATAGAAGACGCACATGATATCATTCCCCCTTAGCGAAGACCCGGGAATACCTGAGAAGATCTTAGCCGCGACTTTACTGGAAAAGTCGTCAGTGACAACGGCACTCCATATTTTAGCTGCATGCAGTTAGGTCTCTCAACAAGTGTACCCAAAGTGTTCAAGCTAATACACAAGCAAATTCACTAGGGTCCGAGTATATTTTCCTACACCTCTCCCTGTTTGTTGTTGTTATTTCTGCATTCGAATTGTTTGTGTACCTGTACATTTATTACAGTAGAGCCACGCATCCACGGCTGTTGTTTCCAAGGGGTCAGGCTCGTCAGTTATACAAAACCTTTCAGCAATCTGGCCTTAGGCTTAGTTCCTTGACTTCTTGTACCACTTTCTTAGATGCACATCCCACTGGATAGTGAGCAATACGTGTGTAGCAGAATCTGTATTCCAGAAAAGCAGAGACTAGAGTCTATTGACACTGCGTTTCTTTTTAAAACGTTATTGGCTGTGGTGTTCCTAGAGGTATACACGTACATTCCTGTGGTCTGTGGCGCCCGACTGTATTCGTGGTGCATCAACAATTTTTAATTTTGTGCACTCGTGAAAACCTGCCTGAGGCTGTGAGGCTGCAGAGTGTTGACTGTGTTTTGCTTAAAAAAACCCATCAGGTCTCCTCAGATTTTCAAGTCTGGCCCTGAATTTTGCCACTCTTCGGTTTCAAAATCTAGTGAAAGCCTAGCAGTGTTGTGTGCTAGCAGTGTTGTGTGTGCATGTGTGTATTTTGTACAGTGCTGGCCAGAGAAATCCAACCTCGTTAATAAAGTAGCGCCGCGTTGGAGAGCACAGACCGGTCCAGTATGTATACTACTAGGGCTGCGTATTGCCCGGCGCAATTTTATTCATAAATTGGATTTCTTTGGCCAGCACTGTAGTTAGAAAGAAGTAGGTCCTCTAAGGTTCTCTGTTTGTGCGCAATTGTGGTCACAGTGGCAGTAGTGGGTGAGGGGTAGACTCAGTTACTACGAAGATGGCGTATACATGATGGTGTGTATACAGTCATGTAGTTGAATGTTACTTCGGGCTTAGATCCAGAGGTTCTTGCAATGATGACCCCGGGTTTATGTACATGTATCATTCACCTACCGTTGTCATAATGGCACTAGTTGATAGAACACCTGTATAAGTACAGGCTGTTTATCTAGCATTTTCCAAAATAGCACTCCGTACTTCGAGGCTGCAGCCGTTTTGCATGCAACGTTGTACGTGTTGATCGGTTGACAGCATGTGACAAAGCCGAGGACACACTAGTGTATCAGGAGCACTGTTTTTTTACACAGTGCGTCCCCCGCCTTGTAACATGCTGTCAACCGATCAACATATTAATTTATCCAACCTATACCAACATTATACATGTAGGGCTATGCATGCTTTCAAAATTCTTCCTTGTTGAAGTAGAATATCGTGCTCGTGGGGGCTTTAGTAGTTCCTTTGCCAGATGTTCTATGCGTATCTCAATGACTTATCAGTTTCAGCACTCGGGCAAGGCACATTCGGGCCTACACATGTAGCCTTGAATTCTGGCTTGGAGGCATGATTTATCTATTTTCATGGCTGCTAGGTTCATCCTTAGTTGAGAGTTATTTCTCCGTGATTCGCTGATGAGTCCACAAAGGACGAAACAGCTAGACAGTACTAGTGCTGTCCCCAGATCGTGTATTCTAAATCCATAATACCGACGCTCAACCTCCGGACAGCTGTTTCAACCTTTTTAGGTCTCATCAATGGAGCTCAGAGTTGAGGTTAAACAAATGGCAATACGGTCTATATGAAATGAACAAAAAAAAGCAATTTGAAAATGGCTCAAAGCATCAAAGTCAGCGAGCTATCTGCAAGACACGTACAAAGAGAGCTTTGCACGAAGGCAGATACATATTACATATACCTTTGACACTAACCAAAAAGAGTGCTCAATCAAGTAAACGCAAGGCAGCGTAATGCGGTGATTGAGTCTATAAAAGCTATAGTGACATGTAGCCAGGCCCCCAGCACAATAAGCTGACTTGCATCATGCTAAAATCGTTCACACAAATCTCTTATAATAATTATTATGTAGATTGCAGGATAGGGTGGTTGCACCAGGAAGTGCTGTCTCTGCGATAGTGGGACCAGCCAAGATTGCAGTACAGTCGTCCACCATCAATCCAGCACTTCATTGGCCAACGCCCTCGATACACCAGCATGATTTCCGGAGTTATTACCATTCATCGACACATGTCCCCCCCCCCCCAGTTCTTCGGCACCTGACCCGAGTTCTATTTGGGCCGCACTACTTTGTAGCAGTCATACTATAGTACTAGAACTGGATGCACGTGATATCCACTGGAATTGGCGCTGGCCATGAGCTGACCCACCGTCGTGCCTCCCAGTGTCAATTTTGTCAATTGGGCCAGTGATCCTACCACAATCTGGAACATTATCAGTACTCGCCTCTGTTGACTTGCCAGCACTAGTTCTGGTGGATCCGGGCATGTTTCTGCCTTCTCTTCAGCATGTATTCTCCTGCAGGTGCATCTTTCACCTCCTTCTAATGCGCGAGCACATTTATGTGGAGATTCAACGACACATACACCAGAAAATACAGAACGGAACAGTGGCTGCCAATGCGACACAAGTACCACATAGACCTAAAAACTCATAAGCACCATGGGAGTTAGATGCATTTACGGGCAGTATGCCAGGATTTGCGCAGCTAATTTAAAATCAGATTAGCAATGCTGTGTGCTACCTAGGCAGCATCTTGGACTCAAAAACCAACCGATTGTGGTCCAACCCAACCGACAGCGTTGTCGGTGGGTTCCGATTGGCAGGTGTTGGATGGACGTATGATCCATGCGTCCCCACAAGCAATGAGAAGTTAACAATGCTACTAAGGATATAATATCGCGGACAGCAGTACAATGAAACTGGGCCATTCATTATCAGCAATATCAGGGGTATATCCCATCCGATAAGACGCACAGCTCGTGTATGGCGGACTTTACAGCAGGTCCCGACATAGCTTGCCCCGTGCCCTTTACTACTCCTGGGCCAAAACTGTTGTACAATATTCGAGAGGGTCTAGCCTAGTGAGTGTGAACAGACTGGCAAACCATATCTCCAAGTGATTCACATGTTGGTATATTCTCCGTTATCATACATCAATTCCGAGCAATTCGACACCCGAATATTCTCGCACCACTACAGCTGAAGTATTGACCACAAACCATGTTCCATTTGACTTACAAAAGGAACTTGCAAAAGGCATGAGAGCACTGGAATCTGTAAAGACTCTCGCATTATTAGCCACCATACATACCTTTCGGGAAGTCGTGTTGGAAGCAGCATGCTCGGAGAGCAGAGCTGAGTGAGATCTGCATACAGTAACACAGCGACAATGAATCACATGAACAGAAGGAAGCAGTCGTATCCGTACACATCTGAATATGCGCTTATGGGAGGAAAATCTGTGCGACAAAAGAGGACCGTGTTATGCAGGTGTATGTCTTACCCGGGTACGTACTAAGTGAGTTCCACCATACGTATATAATTTTATTGCAATTGAATCACTTGACTGACTGGAGCCAAAAATATCAATTGGCACTTACTCCGGTTACCCGAATGTTTCGGTACCACTATCATTAGGTTTTTTGCAATCGAACCAAGTCATAGTTGAGTCATTTTCAATGCGTTATGTGTTACCTGACGTGCTCACTGCATCAGCCGCTATGTCAGATTCCACCAGGCATGCACCAAACCAGGCGCAATGCGCACACTGATGATGGTGGTTGGCACACAACGAGCAGTAGTAAAAGTGAAAGGACTTTTTGCATGTGATTTTGTTGTAATTTGCGCCAGTCGAATTGTCTCAGTGTAACTAGTTTATCGTTAGCTTACTAGTTTGCTTATACAAAAGAGAAAGACCAAGGAACTACAAGTTACGCTATACTGTCCACTAACACCACCAGTTACTAAACAATCAGCTCATGCGATAGCTATTGCACGACACTGAACAGCTCTAGCACATCTTGGATGCGCACTCCAACAGCCTTGTGGACGACGACCGTCACTGGAGAATCGGTCCGTCGCTCCACCAGCCCGGCGGCACAGTGGACAGTGCCTTGGGGGTGTCAGCCATGGATCAGGCTGATAAGGACGTGGTGGAGACGGAAATGATGTTTGCAAGGAAGAGTGATGATATGCGTATGTGCTCTTAATCTCAGGGTCGTGGGTTTGAGCCCACGTTGGGCGCCAAATGTCGTCTCGGTTGGAGAACGAGCTGCCTCTACTATACCCTCGCCACGCCACACATCAACGGACTAGTCAAGTGGTTTTTCTCTAGAGCTAGAGAGAGAGAGCTATTCATTTACTACACTTCAGGAGACGACGGGAGAACTGACAACTGACATGGCAAAAGGAAACATGATATCGGAAAGTGGTGCCCTCATCAGCACAAAAAGTGGCGTACTCGATATCATATCAGCACAAAAAGGTGCACGTGTCAGCAATACAACAAAGCAGTGCAGCAGCATGTACGGGTCAGCAGCACAGAGACACAAATACAGCAGCAGGTACGACAAAGAGACAACACGTGCAGCCACATGTACAACATATGGGTGTGACAGTCCATATATGTACGTGTGAACACTACACACGATGAGAACATGCAAAGTATGGAGACCCAGACTGTGTGGTCAGCAGGACACAGCCCGTACAGGATGGAACAGACAACTGAACGTAATAAAGCACCACGTACCGGCGGACTAGTCGACGTTGATGGGAGAAGTGGCACCCCCTGAGGCAGCTACGGATGCTAGAACTCTACAGCCAGACCAACACCAATATAAAACAAAAGGGTACACCACACCACGAAGCAAGTCAAATAAAGATGTGTGAACAACGGCCACACACCACAGAAAAGCATACAGAACAAAAACTCAATTACCGACACCATAGACACTGCAAAATCCAAACAAGAGGAAAATACTAACTCCCTGAGGACACTGAGCATGAGGCAAACGAGCAAGCAACCTCTTGCCGATGTTCCACCGTGCAACAACAATTTGCCGGGCCGCACTGGCCACCGGACTGTATGATAGGGGTATTACACCTGGACCTCAAGACCAACGGGCGAAGGACAGCAGGCCGGGCCCAGGTAAATACAATGAGGAGCACTGTATAGAACTACAGAAATAACCCAAACCCATGCCAATCTGACCAACATACCTTCCCTGCGCATCCATTCCTAGTGTACGGATCTGAAAGATGAAAGATGGAGCGCTTGTATACACGGGCCCGGAAAGCCTGCTCCGGCCGCTCGGCAGCAGCTTCGTAGTGGTAGTCAAGGGTCGAAGACCGACGGATACGGATCAACTCCCCAGTGAACACACCTTTGCCCATACTACAGGGGTGGTTACTACCGACAAGCAGATACAGGAAGCGATTGGTGAACTTGAAATGAGGCTTCACCGCCATGTATCCCTTACTACGGAAAACTGTGGTGTCCAGGAAATCAATGCCATCATGTGCCAGTTCATGAGCAAACTTGAGGGCCGAACACTTATTAATCCTATCTAAAGTGCGCTGAACTTGACCTTCGCAACCATGCAATGATAAAGCGTCTATAAACCTGAACCTCTAAACCCTCCCCCTCTAAGATCGGAAAAACGTACCACTTCTCCAAATACAGCCGCATGATAACAATGTCGGCATAGACCACTGCTGCAGGCGAACCCATGGCAGTCCCTTGGATCTGCCGAAACACACCGTTACCATACACAAACTCATTTTTCTTCCGAATGACTGACATCAAGGAAGTCACTGCTGTTATTAACCATGTACGAAGGGCCAGGGGCATCCACCTTGTACACCTGTATGTGATATACCACGACAACCGAGCTCGTTGGGGATGTTGGTGTAAAGGCTGGTCACATCTATACTCAAATATAAATAATCGTCCCGCACAGGCAAACCTTCTACCAAGTTGATGAAATCCGCAGTTGAGGTCAGAACAGTACTTTCCTCACATACATGCGGGTTCAGAAGAAAGTGAATGAACTTAGCGGGATAGTAGCCAGGACTATTCAGACTAACAGTAGGCCTAACCTTCAGGACCCAGGGCTTATGTGTTTTGAGAAGTCTCCTGAAAACGGGCATGCGCCCCCGGTGCGACTAAGAACAGTGACATATATTAGTGGGCATACAATGCTCAATGTGATGCCTAGTCATGGTGAGTAAACAATTGACTCGGGTCGCTCACACGAAGTCTCCACACAGCCTTGAGCCTGTTGGTTGCCATCGGCAGTCTAGCCGCATGCTCATCTAGCCCCTCAGGCAAAAGACAGTCATTTATAATGTTGGGCATTGTGATGCTGGGCACGACCTATATCATCATAGTGAGATCAGTCCAGGACTACTATCACAATAGACTGCCTTTGAATATGCCTGATCGCGTTCTAGCTCCCAAACTATGTGCTGCATGTGTACACTCCGCCTATGGTTAGTCTACTCCAGAACAACGCCTGGACAGGTTCGTTGGGGGGCATGATGTCCCCCCACCCCATTCCCCTCTTGCCCCCTGCACCTGAAGTACCGGTATTGCCCCCCCCCCTCCCCAAACAAATTACAGGACACAGATGGAGCACTGGGGAGCACGTAGCAGTAGGCAAAGTTGACGATGCCAGTGCAGACACGGCCTGACCTCGGTCACCACACTGGCACCGTATAGTCTCCAAGGGACATAGCTACCAGAGAACACACAGAATGGGAGTATATAGTGCTATCTCGGTGGATAGACAACCCCCTATACACAAAATATCTACTGATAGAGTTCTATGTAGACCCTATGTGCACATATGTGTGGATCAGTACTGGTAAACGGACAGCTAACCCTAGTCTAAGTAAAATAAATGTAGAATGTAGACCCTGGGCAAAAAAATAAGTAAATAAAAATATTGACTAGTTTGAGGGAAAGACACAAACGGGAAAAGTCTGAAGAAAAAATTGACTGCGAATCACAAGGTCCCGAGTTCGAGACCCGCGCTGGGAGCAGGGAGCGTATACTGTGCTAGCAAATGCGGTGATGCATGCGTGAACCACTTTACATGCAGTGAACTGCGCCGACACCCACGGTCAACTGGGTACTCACTACTCGGAGTGAGGGTAACATGGATGCAGCTAACGAGGTTAGCCCCCTTTTCGGGCATTGGTTGTGAGACTTACCACCTCACCCTCGCCGTTAGGCGCTGCATCTGCCACCCTGGTAGCACAGGCATGGTGGTGGCCTGGCACATGCGAAACTTCCTAAGCTGGTTGTGTTTCTCAACGCAATTGTATAGCCGGTGGTAACGCGGACGTGCAAACTTTACTTTTTTTTTACACACACGAGGGAACTCGGATGGAGAGCCAAAGATTAAAATTAAAAAAGAGGACCATCAGTTTACGAGTTATCCGTTTTGTCCAACACTAACGGAAATAAACGTGATGCAGCTAAGCATCAGGTCGTTGAATGTCAGGATCTCATCAGTCAGTTTTTGTGCTAATTGTTGCACATTTTTGACTCAGCAGTATTCTGCATATAACCGTTAGTGTTGGACAAAACGGATAACTTGTAAACATGAGGGAACACTCATCCTTACCCAAGTCCCAACGTCAGCACTCGGCGCTGCTCCGAACCAAGAGGGACACTGGAGAGATCGTCCATCAGCTCCTCTCTTGTCCTGCGATCAAATCACCTAATGCTAAAACACAAGAAGATAGGAAATGCAAGTAGAATAAATAAATCAATAAAATAATAGTACGAAGTAGTGGTGGCGACTTCGGCGATGACTTGTAAGAAAGGGTTTGCTCCCCACACCGGAGCTTGCGCTATTCCGCCGACTTTACTTGACACTTGACTGACTCACGACTGCCATCCAGAGCACACGAGAAGTCCATCGAACCTTCGACTCGGCAAACCTGCAAGAAAGCACCACTCCCTGCTCAATACAATATGCTGATGAGGGGTGAATTCCCCTAAACACTGTGTATTGAGCAGGGAGTGGTGCTTTCTTGCAGGTTTGCCGAGTCGAAGGTTCGATGGACTTCTCGTGTGCTCTGGATGGCAGTCGTGAGTCAGTCAAGTGTCAAGTAAAGTCGGCGGAATAGCGCGAGCTCCGGTGTGGGGAGCAAACGCTCTCTTAATAAAATAATATACAACAAAACAAGTTTGAACAGCTGCAAACGTAATGGACGATCCGAACAAGACCAATGATATACCTAGCAATAAGTGTGCAGAGTGTGCAGCCCAAGGAGAATCATCCCACGGCAAAGTTTTTTGTTTAGGGCATAGACTCACAGTAACAGGCTCACCTTTGCTGCATCTCACACCGCTTCACATGGTCATCTACTGTATCACCATGGTAATTTCTGTTGCACATTGCTGCTTGTTTAACGAAAGGCAGAAAACACACCGAATTTCCAGGAATTACCATGGTGATACGGTACTTTAGCTTGAACCTATTGTATGACGGGTTTTCTATGATTCATAATGACCCAGGGAATAACTAACAGTTAGCGACGCAATTCTTCTGAGGTGTAAAGTGACTTCAGGAATATGTAGCAGAAAACTGCGATGCATGCTGATTATTTACTGTGCCCTATTGTGCACAACATACCAGGTGTGTTACTCAGGGATGAAGTAGATGCACACACGTGCCGTGCATCACGGCACAGGTTAGGTTTGCTACTAGCTGCTACAGTGTGCTTGTGGTCCGAACTTGCACTCTACTCAACTCTGCATACGCAAAGAGTGCTGGTGCCGAAATGAACCAGAAGGGTGCTGAGTGGGACGCAATAACACTGACTCTGTATACCCATGTACACAGATATGATAGGGTATGCAGTACCTGTTCTAAGATTTAACACAAACCGGGTACACGTCTACCTGGCACAATTCCTGCAACACTGGGCAAGAGCCAGATGCGTTCAAGTGCGGCTACTGTGTGTCAGGGAGTCGTAGAATTACTTTCGACTTCCTGATGTACATGATTGTACATGTATGTGTCAAAAGCTACCCATTCAACACTCAAGCTACTTTTGATTAGGAGAGAAAATTTCCTTCCATTCGTCCAGATAATAAATTACAACAGACCCCAAACTTCAGCGTCCAGCCTTCCTATCTCGCTGTACACCATCAGCGGGCGCGAAGAAACTGCTCAGTTGCACCAACAGTGCGGTGGAATGGGGTGGGGGGGGGGGGGGAGGAGAGGAGATTGAGCGCGAGCAGGTGCCGCCAAAATACACCAGGGCCAACGTACACAAAGCGGGAGGCCAGGGGAAAATATCGTACAAAGCAAGTCCATCAGTCTGGGTCAGCGTATGCTAGGCGGGAAGTCAGTGCGTGCACCGGAGGGGGCAAAATAGCGTACAACTCTAAGCAAACCGGAGCAACTGCCGACCAGCCAAAAGGATGTATCGGCTGATACGCACATGAACTGAATTGTGCCATCGTACTTCGTGAGTTCACGACACTCCCGCCAGAAAAAATGAAAGCAGAAGGAATTTAATAGAGCAATGAAATTACAGTAATTAACTGTGCCCTCACGGCATACGATTACAGTGGATAAATTAGGTGAAAGAATTTTAAAAGTTCTTCAAATTTGGTTTTCTGTCGAAGGGGCGACATGCAATGGGAGGATTTAGCGGAGGGTTTGTTTATGATTGATTATGTATTGTAGCTGGAAATATCTAGGGTACCCCGTAAGAAGACCTTGAGTCTGTGGGGATTGCCCTATAAAAATATGAATAAATAATAATAATAATAAATATGATGGCATGTCTTACAAATGACTAAATATCCAATAGACAAGCCAGGATTCCGTCTGTTGCTTGGGCTGCAGCCGCCCTGCGTGGTCTTGCTCTCGGCTCGGCTGTTGCTGTGGGTGGGGCGTCGGTTGTCGACGGCGGAGCTGCTGCTGCTGCTGCTGCTGCAGGGAGTTCGTCATCCATCACCGGTGGGGCTTCGGCCGGAAGCTCTTCGGCTATCGACGGTGGAGCTACTTCGAGGGGGTAGAGGCAGCTCAGCGGACGTGAAACGGTTGTTCCCGCAGCTGTGATGACACGCGCTGCCCTAACCTTTCCATCTGTCTCGCTGCGAATCAGTTGCGTGATCTTGCCCAGTCTCCAAGATCCCCTTGGCACGCGCTCATCTTTGATCAGAACAACTGAGTGCACTGTTGGCTCAAAGATGGACTTCCGAGATTGGCAATGCCCGGTGTCGGACCGGAGGATTGGCAAGTACTCCTTCTCCCATATGGTCCAGAACGTATCCAGACTTGCCAACTGACACTGCCACGTGTGTAGCATCTCTCTGGCTGGATCTCGGTGTGGTGCAAAGTCGATGTCCTCCAGTGTCGCAGAGGGGATTGGAATACCAAGGCTGCGTCCGTTGGCAATGAAGTGGGCTGGCGTAAGTACCACTCCATCCAGGCTGTCTTCCCCACCCGGGACGTAGGTTAGAGGGCGCGTGTTGACGATAGCCTCCACCTCTGCCAACATTGTTGTAAGTTTGCCCTGTGTGAGCAGCCTTCTGCCAATTGTCTTCCTCACGCAGCGCTTCACTACTCCAATAAGCCGTTCGTATACGCCACCCTGCCAAGGTGCGCATTCCGTCGTGAATCTCCATTGTACTTGCCGACTGGAGAGGTATTGCTGCAAAGACTCGTCTTTCAGGACCTCGCGCCATCCGATGTCAAAGGTGGTGGCAGCCAACCGAAACTGAGATGCATTGTCCGAAAGGAGCAGTTCGGGCACCCCCCGACGCGCTGCAAACCGTGTGAAGCAGTCAATGAAGCTAGCGGTGCTCAGCGATGGGATGACTTCAAGGTGGACTGCTCGTACAGCCAGGCATGTAAACAGGCACACCCACACCTTGGAGGGTTCGTCTTTGACTTGAACAGGGCCAAAGTAGTCAATGCCGACATACGTGAACGGGGCCGAACGAATCACTCTTTCTTTTGGAAAGGGAGGCATTGTCGGTAGAGCGAAAGCTGGACCTTCGTGTCGTCTGCATACTCGACATTGCTTCAGCACAACCTGAACCTCCTGTCGGCCTTGCGGTATCCAGACGGTGGCTCGCAATTGCGTTAGCGTGTGTGCCGCACCAGCGTGGAGAAGGCGCTCATGGTGATGCAGAATGACAAGCTTCGTAAACCAATGCCGGCGAGGAAGGAGCGCTGGTGGCAGGTTGTCGATGCCCTTGCTGGCGTGGATCAATCGACCCTGACATCGCAAGATTCCATTGATGTCGACGACTAGACCAAGCTGGTTCTGGAGCGTGTTCCTCTTGTTGTTAGCGATATCCAGTAAAGTACAGCGATACGTGGTAGCCTGAATTGATCGAACCCACATGACATTAGCAAGGCGCAAGTCCATTGCCGTAGCACTTGGTCTGTCCGACATACGCTCGAACAGGTTGGAGAACCAGACGTGTCGTGACGCCACAGCTGCTTTTGTAGCCGTGCTCAGTCTGTCCCACACTTGTTTCTTGAGAAACTTTATGCACAGCGTGGTCACTCGTAACAGCTTGCGGAGGCTGGAGCAATTCGCTCCCCCCTCCAGTTCACTGTACGCTGGCGCCGCTGCAGCTTCCGTTGCTGTTGCTACAGTTGTGTCAGATGCTGCGAGTGCTGGCAGAGAAGGAACGTTCCATGTTGGCCATTCGCTCGGGTCCAACAGCAGCCACTGTGGACCATTCCACCAGAGGGTGTTGTGCGCCAGTTCATCCGCCGAGCAGCCACGTGATGGAATGTCGGCAGGGTTCTCACTCGTGTGGACGTAACGAAAGGATGCATCAGCTGTCTTGATCTCATCCACACGGTTAGCAACGAAGCGAGGTAGGGGCTTTGACGTTTTCAGCCAGTAAAGGACGCATGCCGAGTCTGTCCAAATGCATGACGCGGTGATCGGGATTCCGAGTTGTGCTTTCACATACTTCAAAGCCCTTGCTCCAATCAGTACACCAAGAAGTTCCAGCCGCGGTAGTGACACAGTCTTTGGCGTCTCTCCTTTGGCTCTGGTCTCCTTAGGTGCGAGTCTGGTCTTGCTAAATACCAGGCGGCAGGTGGTGCCAGCAGGTGTAGACAGTCGCAAGTAGACCGCGGTTGCATAGCATTTAGCAGAAGCATCTGAGAAGACGACCAGCGAGTATAACCCATTATCACCGCTGCTTCCTACCAATCTTGGGATGTTAATCTCGCTAACTGTCAATAACGATTGCAGGATGACATTCCATTCTCGTAGAAGTTCATCTGGCAGCAGTTTGTCCCAATTGTGCCCTTCCATCCACAGCCGTTGTACAAATATCTTGCCTTGGATAGTAATAGGAGATACGAGTCCCAGGGGATCGTACACAGCTGCTACTGTCTGGAGTACAGTCCGTTTGGTTACCGGAGAGTCATCTGGCTTGGGGCCGACGATGCTGAGCGTATCCGCAGCGACTTTCCATTTCAAGCCAAGCATTGATTGCGAGCCGCTCAAGTTTTGAGGTTGCTCGGGTAGGCGTTCGTTGACTTCAGATGAGCTGGATACCCACTCACGTAGATTCATGTTGGCCTCGCTGAACAGTTTCCTGGATTCGTGATAAAGAAGCATGGCCTCTTCAACGCTGTTGCAGCCGAGTACTACATTGTCAACATAGATATTCTTCAAGATGGCAAGTGCAGTGTCGGATGCTGCTGCTTTCAGGTGGTATTCAATGGTGGCTGCTAGTAGGAAGGGACTACTGATCAGACCAAACGGTACTCTGCAGAACCGTAGTATCCTGACGTTGTCTGGAGTAAGAGGCCTGGTTGGATCCTTGTACCAGAAGAATCGTAGCACGTCCCGATCTTCTGGGTGGATTAGGATCTGGAGGAAGGCCTTTTCAATGTCGGCCAAGAGGACAATCGGGTAGATCCTGAACCTCATCATGAGAGCACAGATGTGCGGGAGGAGTACCGGTCCTCGAAACAGGCATTCATTCAATGACATTTCCTTCTGGGTAGACTTAGCCGACCCGTCGTAGACTACTCTCACTTTGGTTGTAGCCTTTGTGGGCGTGATGACTGGGTGATGCGGCAGATGATGTGTCAACGCTGACGTTTGCACCGGGGCATCTTCGATTATCCCTGTATTCAGCTGGTGTTGTATGACAGTATCATACTGATGAAGTAGTTCGGGGGATGATTCAAGGCGCCGAGACAATGTCTTCATCCTGCCCATAGCCAGACCATAGTTCGACGGGAGGTTGCTATTGTTATCCTTCCAGGGAAGGGTGACCTGATATCGTCCATCAATGATTTGAACGGTGCTATTGAACCTTTGAAGGGCGAGGTCGTCGTCGGAAATAGTCGGATTGTCCACAATGCCAATGACGTCCAGTTTCCACATGGTGTCCACGTCCTGGTATGTCTGAGCTGTTGCAGTCATGGCAGTCACTGCAGTCATTGCTGTGATTTCCGAAGTCCCGTTCTTGTGACTGCCTTTACCAGATACGACCATTCCAAGCTCAGACGAGATGGTGAAGAGCCCCGAAGGAAGTTGAAGTCGGTGGCCCGTTACCACATGCCAAAAGTAGTCAGAGCCTATTAGGATGTCGACCACTAACGAAGTGTTGGACGAAGCCATTAATTCTGCATCCGCAAGAGGGCTGCCATTCATTTGCTCTTGCAGAAACGACCTGTCCGTAGATGTCAGTGGTTCTCGAGTAATGGCATTCGTAATTTCATCGTCAATGATATTGGCAGTTACATTCAGAATACGGTCTCCGAGGAGGGGCAGTGGAAGACAGACTACTTCCGAGTTGATGGTCTTGACAGCATTGCTTGCAAAGGTCGAAAGAGCCAGTTCCTCTGTTCTCAAGACTTCCAGTTGAAGATGTTGTGCTAATCGCCTCGTAACATACGATCTGTGGCTCCCAGAGTCAAGCAGGAGATGGGCTGTAACCTTTGGCTTGCCGGGTGAGTGAAATGAAACATTTGCTGATGGTAATTGGACTGCCTCCGTGATTGATAGCAGGGTGTTCACTTTAGACGGTTGCGGGCCATGGCCTTCATCCCGCTCTGGACAAACAGTCCAGTGGTGGTGACCCTGTCTGTGGCAGCCGTTGCATTTATGCCACGTTCTCTGGGGACATTGTGGCACTCGGTGATTGAGTTGCAAGCAGAGGTAGCACCGACCTTGAGCTGTCAGCCGTTGTTTCCTTGTCACTGTTGTGCGATATGTTTGACAGTCGTTGTGCTTGTGATCACCTCCACAGAATGCACAAGGTGACAACTTGAAATATGTAGGTTCGGTATACTTGTTCATCACTTGTGTTGCTGCAGGGGGTTGTGTGCCGGGTCGTACATTGCCATGAGGATGTCCATTGTGGATTGTGGAGGGTTGTGTGCCGGGTCGTACACTGCCATGAGGATGTCCATTGTGGATTGTGGAGGGTTGTGTGCCGGGTCGTACATTGCCATGAGGATGTCCATTGGCAACAAGGGAAGTACCAGCGTCCGAATTGGTTGTAAGTGTGCTGGTTTGTTTCACTTCTTGACCTTGTGTTTGTTGTACCAGAATCGTAGGCAATTGACCAGACTGAACCTGGGCAGTTCTCAGTGCATTAGTACGAATATCCACAAATTGCCTCAGTGCCGTTCTCAACAGTGATACCGTCCATGGAGTATTCAGAGAGAACCGTGTTTCTTCCAGTTTAGTTGTGACTGCCAATGGAAACTTTGCAAGAATCTGGTGGATGAGAAGACGTTGGCTATCCACATCCTCGCCCAGTGTAGAGAGCTGTCGAAGAATCTTGTCAATGGAGTCGAATGTTGATTTGATGCTCTCAAAGTTGTGGCCAGCCTCCGGAAGTTGTTGAAGTCGGGCATACAATCCACCGATTATTAACTGAGGTTGCCCAAACTTCGTCTTAAGAGTCTCGACTGCCAAGTGATAGTTGGATTCAGTTAATGCTATGCCAGCAATTGCATCTCTGGCTTCCCCTTTCAGGCTGTCATTCAAGTACACGAATTTGGACACAATGGATAATGTGGGGTGTTCGTGCACTGTCGACGTGAACAGGGACCAGAATTCGGGCCACTCCAATACAGATCCTGAAAATTGTGGGATTTTCAGATGCGGCAGTCGGACACAAGGTGCAGCAGATTGTTGGAAATGGTTGGAATTCGCTGATGGTGCCGCAATGTTTGATTGTGCGAGGACAGCAGCACGTGCCGCTTGTATTGCCGCAGCCGTTACCGCCTCCTCAAATCTGTTTGTCGGATTGTTGATACCATTGCCCCTGACATCAGCCACTGTTGGATTACAGCCATTAGTTGTTGAGGTGTTTGGGTGCTGATGGTTGGTGTTGACCATGTGTGTACTGTGTATCAGTGGTTGTGTGTGCGGAGTGGTGCGTGACTGGGCATTCATGAGAGTGTCGGCCTGTTGCAGTTCAGGATGGATGGTGTGGTGTGATGGTGGTGAAGCTGTGTTGTTGCTTTGTATATGTACTTGTGTGGATGTTGCAGGGAAGTGTGAACCATGCATGCTGTCAGACTGAGAAGTAGTCAGTTCAACGTGTGGTTGGTGTGATATAAGGTGCCGTGTAGTATGTGAGGTGGGTAGGTCATGTTGTTGAGATGTGTGTGTGGTATCTGGTTGTTGTGGATGTAGGAGTTGTTGATTTCCCATTGACCCATTCATTTGTTGCATCTGCTTGGGGAGAAAGCCCTTCCCCTCAGACAATGATTGAGGAGAATCCATTGCTGCCATTTGCCTGTGATTTTCAAACAGGTTTGTAAGTGACCGAACATTTTGCTGCTTCGTCACCCAATCCACTACACTTCTAGCTTTGTCGGCACTACCAATCTCGCTAGCAAGTGAACTTCGTTCTACTGCTTCCTCCAGCTGAGCCTCCCGTTCCTCGATTATCATGCATTCTCTGTCAAATCTTTCTGACCATTGGTCGAGAGTATCTAGTGCCTCCTCGTCGAACTGAGACTCGACGATCATTCTCTCATTTTCTAAAAAAGCGTTAATGCTGTCTCTTAGTGCACGAATATCCTCAATGTCAACAGCCAGCTGGGCTCGATTAGAACTTCGCACAACCGTGCCCTGCAACCTCTTTGCAATCCTATCGAATCTGCGATAGGCTATGGATCTGGAGCGCCGTGCTGCTTCTACCGCATCCATTCTAGTACATGTAACTACTAAATATGAGCTACGTGACTATATGTACTACAGAGTTTACGTTTACGACATAGCCATGACCTCCAATGCGTACAGTGGTAGAGCAGAATAATTATACTACGTATGACAACCCAAAGAAGCAACAACCGTACCGATTAGTAAGGAAGAATTGACGATTGTTGAAGTGCTCCAAGACAGAAACGGGTAGGAGAGTTGTAATTATATTAATTAGATCAGGCCAATTGTCGTACCGTGATGCGCAGGTAATGGTAGAAAGAGATATCAAATCCAAGCCAAGTAACCGCTAAGGTTGATAGTTAGTTTAGATTCCTTTGTGCCAAGTAATCCAAGTTGATATCCAAGTACAGTAAAATTCCAGATTCCCGTGTGCCAAGTAATCCAAGTTGATATCCAAGTACAGTAAAATTCCAGATTCCCGTGTGCCAAGTAATCCAAGTTGATAACCAAGTACAGTAAAATTCCAGATTTCCGTGTGCCAAGTGATCCGAGTTGATAACCAAGTAAATAATTCCGCAATGCCCACTACTACCGGTCGAATTCTTTCCAATCAATACTACAAACAAACTAACAAGCGTTACGCGGGCGATCTCTACTCCGCTGTAACTGTATCCGGAATCCTGGTCACAGCACCATGTCAAAAGCTACCCATTCAACACTCAAGCTACTTTTGATTAGGAGAGAAAATTTCCTTCCATTCGTCCAGATAATAAATTACAACAGACCCCAAACTTCAGCGTCCAGCCTTCCTATCTCGCTGTACACCATCAGCGGGCGCGAAGAAACTGCTCAGTTGCACCAACAGTGCGGTGGAATGGGGTGGGGGGGGGGGGGGGGGAGGAGAGGAGATTGAGCGCGAGCAGGTGCCGCCAAAATACACCAGGGCCAACGTACACAAAGCGGGAGGCCAGGGGAAAATATCGTACAAAGCAAGTCCATCAGTCTGGGTCAGCGTATGCTAGGCGGGAAGTCAGTGCGTGCACCGGAGGGGGCAAAATAGCGTACAACTCTAAGCAAACCGGAGCAACTGCCGACCAGCCAAAAGGATGTATCGGCTGATACGCACATGAACTGAATTGTGCCATCGTACTTCGTGAGTTCACGACAGTATGAACGTACTCGTACTGGGCACTCTGGCCGCACGCATCTGCACGCGTATGCAGCCTGTCAGTGGCGGTATACCCTCGAAGTATAAAAAAGTATAGTACTCGACAGGACTTCCGACCGGGTCGCAGGTAACCCAGTGTTCTTTTTCCAAAAGGTCCAAGTACTCACAAACAGGGCCACTGACCCGGCTCTGGAGCAGACACTGGTAATCTAGGTCCAAGTTTGCTTGATTATGTTCTGACGCTTCATGTGCTTTCATAGCCAAGGTTTCTCACTTTCTTCGCAAGCTCTTTTAGTCTTGAGAGTTGACAACTGCTTATGGTTGTGTTGGCAGAAAACATGTCAGCTAATCTGACAACCGTCCAACCCCATTTTACTGGTAAGTAGTCAGCGAGTGGCTTTGATGGGGCCATACTAGAGGGAAAGTTACGCGGCATATTTGTGCTTCCTTTTTGAAAACACGTTCTCGCTCGAAGGGCTTCTAAACTTTATCCCTGCGCTCATTGATGGAGTTGCCAGCAGCACTCTACAGAAGAACAATGTTGTCAAGTTTTTTTATGAAAAATTGTCAAACATTTTCAAATTGCTATAAGTTTGGTTAGGGCCGGGTTCCATTGCGGCTCCGCAGCTCCACGGCACTTGGCTGCATGCAGCAGAGCGGCGCGGTTCCAGTGACACTCGCCATTCACAGTACCGCGATCGTGCTCGACGTTTTTTGATGACATTTAGCCTGCCTGCGCACGCGTGAAATCCAAAAAAATCTCGTGTTTTGGCCTGTGCAACGAATTAAAATTCCCCCGAATAAAACAAATAAGTGCGGGAAACAATGCAAGCCGTGACCGCGGCTTGCATTTTTTTGTATCAAGCAGCGAAGCGAAAGCTGGTGATGAGCCGCGGCCTCGCTGGACCAGCTCGTAATGATGACGTTTCATGCCGTGGATGATGTGCGGCGGAGCGGCAGTGGAACCCAGCCCTTAGGCAAAGGAAATTTGTCATTAATTTGTTTATGCTGCATAGATGGAGAGCTGCACACTCTGGCTTATGGACTCTCGCCTACAGTGTAGTCGTACTGCTAGTGTACTGGCATTACAGAAGACACGAAAAACGAGAACATAATTATGGCGAGAAAGTAATTACTGGCTAAGAATTGCCCTAAGACTTACCGCTTCTCAGTGCTCCATACCAGGAAGTAGTACAATACCTACTCCCTGCTCCATACGAGTGTTTTCTCCTCATTCTCTGCATCCTTTACCCCAGGAGTCTCGTCCATTTAGCGGCTCAAATGCTTGAGCTCCGGATAGCGGAAAATAGCTCGTCGTCCATTAGCGGCTCTAATAGTACCTGGTCTGAAGTGTCGCAGTCTAGCAACTATGATTTTTCCAGGAGGGTAAGGGTTGCAAACCCAAAGAGACCCTAAGCTTCGTCTATCAAACAAAACAATTGCCCTAAAAAATGGAAGAGGAAAAGAGTGAGCTGAGCGAGCTGGTCTGAGCGCGCTACTTTTCAAAAAATAGAAGCTGAAAGCCATCAAAGTCAAAGCATTCTGGCTAGCGCGTTTGTGTATATCACGAGCGCTAGCGCGCTAGTCCCAGCAAACGCTCGCAGGCCAGAGTTAGCGCTATTTGTGCTGCTTGCCGCACGCGGCAGCTGGATGGATCACGTGATCCAAGCTGACAAATAAGGTCCGATGGTTCAGCTACATTGAGCCACAAGCATTGAACACATGCTTTGGTCAGTCGTGATAAATCTAATATTAGTGAGGTTTTGCATTCCAAAATTCGGCAAAAAGATTCGGCACGCGGGAGCGAGGTCGAAAATGCACACGAAGATTCGGCATGTTTGTTCGGAAAAAGCTCACTTGGCCGAACATATTTTTCGGATGCATTTTCTTGTAGAAGAGCGCTCGCGCTTGATTTATTCAAAGAGGTTTCTTATCTCGGCATGGCTTCGCAGGCGTCTTTGGTGACATCAGCATCGTCAGGTACCCCTGATTGCTCCTCTCCACTGCCTGCCTACTCTCTTTCGCCTGGAGTGTCCTCACCGTCATCTGTATGGCTGAAAAGACTATGGCAATACGCATAAAATTTGATTTGGCCATGGAGTTGGTTTTTCTGAGGCGACTGAGGCGGGTTTGGCTCTCGAGTCTTTGGGCGATCAAAGTTCGTCGGAATCAGCAAGAAAAGAAGAACGGGACAGGACGTTGCTGATGCTGGGGCTCACGAAATTAAAACACATCATTTTCGACTTGCAAAACAAACGTTGGTGCGAAACTTCGACATTTTGACGTTCGCCAAATGACCGAAGAACGCCGAGCCGAAATTCGGAATGCAAAACCTCACTATTGATTTCATACTTGATCAGTACAGGAAATAAAAGACCATGTAAAAGACCTCGACTTCGCCTCGGTCTTTTACTCGGCTTTTTTCATACATTGACCTCGCACTCACTCAATATTAGATACTTATGTAGACGCTAGGCTTGTCTGTTCACACACTTACACGTCACGTGGTACACAGCCGGGCTAGGTCGTAGTAGACGCAAGGCAGGGCAGAGGAAATGATATCCTGAACTGGAGCACGGACGGTGCAGCTAGCAGTCCAACACCCTATGTCGTTCGCTGCACGCTCCAGCGGCCAGAGCTCTGTGGCTTCATTCATCTGTCTGATCTGGCAAAAATTGTAGATTTACGCGTAGATTATGTACATGACTGTACAACATGACATCAGATTCTACTGCCTGCTCCACACTACAAAAGTACAGTGCTACTCGTGTACATCCATATGTAGGTCTACATAATCATTGCGGGCCGATCTTTCTGCTGATGCTCCCACACCAACTCCGAAATGAAGCCGACAGTCTGTGTCGCCAGAGCAGAGGCGGACTAGCTGTTCAAGTGTCATCACATGCAACAGTGCTAGTGAGCGATGTCGCCTGTACTAAAATCATTATGACCCTACCTGTCTGTTCACTGGCCTGTCTGTTCACCCACGTACACTTCACGTGGTACACAGCCGGGCTAGATCGTAGTAGACTCAATGCAGGGCAGAGGAAATGAGATCCTTTTTTTTACAGGCAGTGAGTCCAGCGGGGACGAAACGTAGAATCTACGTCGCAATCGAGCTATGTCGTTGCTGTGTCATCATCTATGTGCCATGCGCTACTTGATGTACCAGCCTGCTATGCCGGATACCGCCAGCTATGCATCGACCAGGCGCCAGGCGCGAACTGATGGTGGTGGTGGTGAGAAGGAGAGCTCTGTGCCAGAACTTTGCAGCCTAGAGAGCGTGTGTGGGCAGGCGTGTGTTTACCGCCATATTGCCAGGTGTGTCTTTACCACCATATTTATCAACCATAAGTAGCTACAGCCAGTTCAAGGCCAAAGGCCGCAAAGGCGTAAAAAGGCTGGCGGCATCCACAGCAGCACTCTACACAACACATCATCATCATGCATGTACATGTATATTGTAGTCATTCATTCTGAGACGCTCGCGTTTTCGGTTTCTAAATTTCGGCCAGTCGGCTACTATCATAATCGTCTTGGGGGTTAGACAAGGGTAAGTAGCCATGTAGGGACGTGGGCCCACCTTTCGGCACTCTACGGAGTGAAGAGGACCCACACCTTGATCTGGTGAGCTGCGTCGCGTTTTGATCATGCTGACTGAGGCTACTGCTTTTCTTTCACAGTTTAGTTTCCAAAAACTGCTCTTCGACGTCTTCGGCATTTTGATTACTGTAGAAGTATTGTATTTTTAGCAATTTTGTATTTTTGGCAGGAGAAAGTGAGTGACAGTTATAAGTATACATTTTTGTTCAGGCAATCTTTCGTTAGATCACTCCACCAGCAGGTTTGTTACATACTAAATTTTGATTTTCGTCGAGGTCTGTCATCCGCAGCGTTCAGAAAAAGAACTTTGGTTATTTCGTGCCCCCTAACGAATATAGCGAAAATAAATTCCAAACGAAAATTTGTACTTATACAGTAGCCTTATATAGAATGTAGGAAAAAGGAAAAAGGAACGCAGTGTAAGCAATGTAGAGCGTGGTTCTTTCACCCCTCTACTGCTCTAGTGTTCCGTACTCATGGTGGTTGTAGTCAGTTGTGCCCTGGGTTTTTTAAACGTCTTTGTCGCGTACACTAGAGAGGTTGTGCATAACGAAAATTCGTAAAGATCTTTCGGAATCTGAGCCGTCTGGAAGTGACGAAAATTCGTTAAGAAAATCTGTTGTGTTCAACGAAAAACGTAGTGTGACTATGGTGACCCTTTCGAGCACTTTTCCGCTGTTTGCGCGAACAGCTCCAGCAGCTTCATCACTCTGTCCCGAATAGCTTTCTTCGTCACACCACCGAACTGAGTTGGGCTCAAGTTTTCCAGCTCACAGGTAACGATCTCCATGGCTGGAGACCCTCGTCGAAACAGTTGGTCGTGAGAACGAAGCTGCCTGAGAAGGGCCAAGTCCATCGCGAGATCAAATGTCCTTCGCTGAGACATCGCAGGGGAAGACGAAGACACCGAAGTGGCAGATTTCTGCTGCGGGCATCCAGCAGAAAAAATTGTCACAGGGCGAGCACTGACAGGACTTCGAGATCTGACAGAACTGACAGAACTAGCCGAGCGCTGTCCAGGTGACAGGGGATCGCTGAGAGAGCGGGAAAGAGATCCATCAGCTCCACAGGATGCCGAGTAGGAAGAGCTCGCAGAACTGAGTTGGGCTCAAGTTTTCCAGCTCACAGGTAACGATCTCCATGGCTGGAGACCCTCGTCGAAACAGTTGGTCGTGAGAACGAAGCTGCCTGAGAAGGGCCAAGTCCATCGCGAGATCAAATGTCCTTCGCTGAGACATCGCAGGGGAAGACGAAGACACCGAAGTGGCAGATTTCTGCTGCGGGGATCCAGCAGAAAAAATTGTCACAGGGCGAGCACTGACAGGACTTCGAGATCTGACAGAACTGACAGAACTAGCCGAGCGCTGTCCAGGTGACAGGGGATCGCTGAGAGAGCGGGAAAGAGATCCATCAGCTCCACAGGATGCCGAGTAGGAAGAGCTCGCAGAACGGCTTGAAAAGGCCATGGCGAAAAAATCTTGACACCACGTGCATCAACACAGCTACATGTACATGTACATGTAGCTTGCGAGAAAGAAGCGAAAGTTCAAAACGTAAGATCTTCAAGTTTCGCGGTCCTCCTCGCGAAAGTTCCTTTCCTTTTTCGTTACTCGTGCCCAGACTACGTCTAAGTTACGAATTTTCGTTATGCCCAACCTCTCTACTGTGAGTCTTCTGGTAGAGAATTCTCTTTTGTCATGAGTCTGCTGCGTGCCCGTCTCTCTTTCTCCTTACTGAGATCCAGTATTCTTTGTATCCTTGGACCGAGATGCTCGTTCTCGTCGGGGCTTCCCCGTCCAACGTTTTTTGGATAGTTCCGTCGTGGCGGCTGAGTCTCGCCTAGTTACGTAATTTTCTGATCTTCTCTACTGTGTTTATTTGTTTATCAAGTTTTTTGTTTGATTTTTCGTTTTTTGATTTTTCTTTGATTTTTCTTGATGAAGTTATTGGTACGAAGTAGTGGTTGCGACCTCGGCGATGATTTGTAAGAAAGGGTTTGCTCCCCACACCGGAGCTCGCGCTATTCCGCCGACTTTACTTGACACTTGACTTGTCGCGCTGGAAACGGAGCGTCTCTGTAAGTTTGTATCCCTGGTGATGTTTGTGCCTGGAGAGCACTATATAAGTGGTGCTCTTCAGGCAAAATCTTCCTCAGCCTACTCAAGCTCAACTGATGAGGGGTGAATTCCCCGAAACACTGTGTATTGAGCAGGGAGTGGTGCTTTCTTGCAGGTTCGCCGAGTCGAAGGTTCGATGGACTTCTCGTGTGCTCTGGATGGCAGTCGTGAGTCATTCAAGGGTCAAGTAAAGTCGGCGGATAGCGCGAGCTCCGGTGTGAAGTTATTGGTGTTCTTAAAAGAAAAATTTAATTAGTATTGTAACCTGATACTATATACAGTCAGAAAGCGGGGTGTCAGGACGTCGAATGTCTCAGTGCTCTGTCAGTTTTGTGCCTAGTTATCGCACTTTCTGACTATATATAGTATCATGTTACAGTGATGGAGAGTTACTCTTAACTCGTATCCATATGTCATTTTCTCTTCTACATTTTTTTATGGCTCAACATCCGAGTTTTATTTATAAGAGTGTGAGAAAGAAATGAAAAAGAAAAGAAGAGTCTTGTAATAAAGGTCAAATTTAAGAAGAGCAGTACTAGACTAAATGGCTGAGCAGATGTTACTCCATTGTTTTCTGTCGTTATTAATTGGTACAGTGTTTTTATATATATATTTTTTTCTCCTTTTGAATTGAGTTTCAAATGGTGAACGGTACTATTCGACCAATAAAATGTAAAGAACTCTTCCTCTCCTCCATGCGCTCTCACAGCCGATTCACTGCTACCCTCAGTAGCCATTACACACACCAACAAGGAAGGGTTGCAGGTAGATACTGAAATTCCTCCTGACAGCTGTTTCGCCTTCATAAGGCTAATCAGAGAAGGTGATATTGAATAGGATGATATCAGGTGGAGATGGTCAGATTTATACTACAAAACATGGGTGCAAGATTACGGGCAAAGTGTGAGAATGAGAAGTTACAATTCTCCGGCAACACAGTGGCAGGGGTTCCAAGAAAATGGCTGGTGAGAAATCCAATCACAAGCTGCTAACCTCTCCAGCAACACAGTGCCAGGGGTTCCAAGAAAATGGCAGGTGAGAAATCCAATCACAAGCTGCTAAGGGGCCGTCCGTAAATATCGAACTTTTTTCACCAAACGAATTATTTTAGTTTAGACCCAACCCCTCCCTCCCTCCCCCTCAGAACGTAAAAATTGTTGACATATACATGCATATACAACAAAAGTCGCTAGTGTGTCACTTCTCCTATGGCCATGTGCATGTATCGAACTTTTCTGAAACGAAATTGGTCAACCCCCTCCCACCCCATAACGAAATTATTTCGTTTCGTGAAAAAAGTTCGATAATTGTGGACGACCCCTAACAGTATTAATTTTCTAACGGCTAGGTGATAGTTTTAAAAGCATTTTGGCGAACCACCAAACAAAGTGAAAGAAAGTCATGTAGAGTAGAATACTAAGCGTGCAGTGCAGCAAAAGTTAGTTACAAAGAGTGCACACACGTAGATCTACGCATGAATGGACTGTAGTTACATGTACTTCACACTTGGGCAGTTCGCCAGCCAACCGCGCAGGCATGCAGAGACGCACCATGTCGACTGTCCCCGCAGAGTCCCCTCCGGCGTACTCCCGAGCAACACATCTCCGCTGGCCGTCACCAACTTGCTGCGCACCGTATGCGGCCGGACCGACCGCTACCTCGCGCTGTCCCCATTTGCGACTCCGTTGCTCGCTGCTGTTGAACGTCGAGACAACCCGGCCGAGCGTCGCGAAAGCAGAAATGAGAGTCCTAGGATGAATTCGCTCGTCTACCCCCACAGCTGAGTTGTGGACGAAGACCATGCTTCCACGATAACGACACTGCTCCCTTCCTTCCATTATCGACACACTCACTGAAGTACCGCTCCACTCGCGCACAGTAGCAATTTCAAATGGTGAATGGTACTATTCGGCCAATAAAATGTTAAGAGAGCATGTCTGAGAATACCAAAGTATGTGTGCAAGTGGATCTCTCCGATTTCGCTCAAAATTTGCAGGTAGGTTCCCTTTGGGGTGTGGATCGATTATGCAAGCCCTTGAAAAAGTTTCTGAAGGGAACCTTGAAATTTGCATACCCCTCAAAAATGGCCGAAATATCACATTATTTATGGGTCTAGAAACGAGTCCCGCCACAGCGTATACGAACAAGCTATGAACAAAACTCCATCAAGCCAACATTGCCTCACCTTAGAAGAGTTCCTGGAGCAGTACCGCTTAGCCACGCCAGCATCCCAGAAGACGAGGTCCATCACCCCCTGACGCCACAAATGATCGTCTTGAAAATAGCCAATTTACAAGCGCTGGCAAAACAGCCAGCTACGTCCTCAATTGGCCAGAACTATACACCGGCAGATAGTAGAACACCTCTTCTAGCGCTGAGGACATGTCCCCCATCTTCCTTTTGGGGTTTTCTTGAAATAAACTTTTTTGAATTTTTCCACTCGACCATGCTGAAATACGGCCAAAGTCATACCTGCGCAGGAAAGCTCGCCACTCCGCGACGTCTCCTCAGCATTTTCTACTCCAACACTACTCCCAGGGCCGCAGAACAAAGTGTAGTGTTGACTCTGACAAGGAAAAGCAGCGGTGATCACTTGTCACTCCAAACGACAAGCTTCTCCTTGCGCCACCAATAATTTTTTGTGCGACTGTTGATGCAAAAGTGACTGAAGGCCTGAGCGCAGTTTTTGAATTTTATGGGGCTGTTAAGTGTGACGTCACGGCCCCTTCGATACGCATAGCAACGAAGAGCACTGGGGACAAACAAAAGTCGCGTCCTCTGGATGGAACCAGATGTCAAGGGCAACAGCATCTAAATGACTGGAGAGAAAGCAGTTTTTCTTTGCTTTTTCTTCAAGCGATTGTTGTCGCTCTTTACTCCTTGTTATTTCCTCTACAAATCTCCTGTAGTCGTCGAGGGCCTTCATAATGGCTGTGAAATTGGCTGCCCACTGTAAAACTCCGTGTTTGAGAGTGCTTTGAAGATTCTTCGCGTCCTGATGGATCAAAGTACGAGCGCTCCCTGTGGATTCGATTATATGTAGGTGAGTTGTTCAAGAAATCAGTGTCTTCTTTCTGTCTCTGCCCTCACGCTGGCACAATGTCAGCCTCTATATCCATGACAGCTCGCACCTCCCGTAAACTGCATGACTTAGATATATTCTCGCCCTCCGTGGTGATTGAAGACCCATGGAAGAAGTTATTATATTCAGAATGATGTCCTGAGAATATAAAATAAAATAATTATAGGGAATTGTTACAGGGTACTAGTATTTTGGAAGGATGGAGAGAGAGAGAGAGCACTGTTTGAAGTGTTTGTCTCACTGTAATTACTCCAAATTATTGAATGGTGTATGATCTAAGAAAGGTTTGCTCCCCACACCGGAGCTCGCGCTATTCCGCCGACTTTACTTGACACTTGACTGACTCACGACTGCCATCCAGAGCACACGAGAAGTCCATCGAACCTTCGACTAGGCAAACCTGCAAGAATGCACCACTCCCTGCTCAATGTGTATGATGTGTATGATCTACTCGATATTTTCCACAATGGTTTTTCCTGATTTGCGGGATCTCTTCTTTTGCTGTTTGCGTGTTTACAGGAAGTGACTGTCTGGTGTATCCGCACCAGATCCTGGGAAAATGAAGTCAGATGCAGAGGCAGGGTCGTCCAGTGATGCAACACTGCAGTTCTATGTGCAACGTCACCGCTAATTCCCCCGGCGAAAACACAAAAAGACAAACACGTGAAGAGACTACAGTATTGACCGTTCTGGTAATGAATCGTAACTGCTCGGACAGTCGATAATCGAAACACAGAGCACCAGCATTATGTTTTGATATTGGGAACCACACACCAGCTCAATTCTCAAGCCCAAAAATTGATGAATACAAAACACAGAGCGACGCAACAAGAGATCATCCGGCAACCAAACCAACCTGGGTCTAATGCACTGAATAGTCCTGAAATACGCAGGCCACACAAAGCAGTGCAAGCACATACTGTTACAAGGTACATGCATTGCAGAACAAAGTGTAACCAAAGATACACAGGGTTATAGCTGCACACTCGTGCATGTGCTCGCTCAGCCCAAGAACACGCATGATGATAGAAATAATCCGGGGGAAACACGCTAGTACCGAAGTAAGCATCAAGACGTAAATAGTGCAGCTCTGAAAAAGTAAAAATTACATTGACATGTACATTGGTGTGCCGAGTAGTATCATCCTTGATTACCCATCCAACCAAGACGTTATCAGGTCACAGACGCCGAAATCGCACGCCGAATGTGAAGTGCATCTAGCCTTGAACCTGTTGCACAAGGCACACACATAAAAATGACATCCACTCCGATTATTTCCAGAAGCCAATCATAACAGAACACAGAAATGAAACCACGGGCTCAACAAAATAAACGCAAAGGAAATTAGTTAAAACAATTAGTGGTGTGCACGGGTAGTCGGGTACCCGTGCTACCCGTGAGGACCTCGGGTAGACGGGTACCGAATCGTACCCGAAAACCCGAAGTCGCAGATGACATCATGTAGAAAGAGTAGAGAGAGGTCTACAGTGCACGTGTACAAATAATTCACGCATGTCTACCCAGTGTGTAAGGGGAGGGGCCGGTGTGCATTGTGGTCTTACCATGGAAACATTACCCGATCGGGTACCCGTGCTACCCGACTCAGCCCTAAAAATAATCCATGAAGTGCTATTTTAATTCCAGCGCTGACTGCAGTGTGGCGTCATGGCCCGATACCCGCTGAGCATAGACACAAACTCCATTTGACAGTGGCAAGACATACTATTTTGGAATAAAGTCAGAAAGTACAGCATTCCAATGACATGACGGACACCTCGTGCAAATGCGTGGTCTGTTCATCCGGCCAACTCGGCCACGCATGAGAGTGTGTGCATGTACGCGCGCACGCAAGCGCGCGCGTGCACACACACCATGTATTCGGTGCGTATGGCGTACCTGTTGCGGAGATATGAAGATGGAATCATTATCATGATGTTACATGCACATGTACAGTGTATGTTTGAGTGTAAAGTAAATTTTATTATTTATATTACACATTTCTTCGACACAACTTACTCCACATCTTCGCATTTCTCATAATCCATCCACCTACACTCCGTCTCAGTTGAGGAAAAACTCTCCCAGGTATACACTAGTTATCACGGCCATGTGATGACATTGGGATGGGTCCCAAGCACGATTGCACTCTCCAGTTACAATATAATTTATTTGTCCAGATTATCTGTGAAGACAAAATGCAATGCATAGCGGCAATCGATGGATGAAGAGAGAGTTTGTAAATACACATATCTTTCCACTTGTCCAGGAGCTTACCTTTTGGAGTTCACATCGTTTACACGATCTCTTATGCTGTCTTGCACCTTGGCTTTGTTGACCATGGATACGCCATCCCAGAAGACATTCTACAGGAGCTACTAATGCAGAGGATTTTTCACGCTCGATCTCGGCGATCTACCTCGTCACGCCAATAAAATCCTCCGTGACACTGGCTACAGTCACAAGGGACGTCTCAGTAAGGTAATGAGCACGACAACACCGTCGAGATCAAGAACAAAGAGAAAACAAAACACTCACTGAAAACAGCAAAGAAGAAACGAAGAAATGTACACGATTCCTATATGTTGCCACTGACAACTGGTTCGATGGAGACGACGCTACTTTTGTTTGTCCCCAGTGGGATCGTTGCTATGCGTATCGAAGGAACTGTGACGTCATCACTTAACAGCCCCATTGCAAGATGCACGGTGAAATCACGTGCCTTGTGACGCAAGAATGCCAAGTCGCGTGGCCCACGGCTCACGAGATTTCAGAGTCACCTTTGTCAAGTGCGCTTGTTACTCGCCTTGAACGCCCGTTGGTCTGGAAGTGATCACACTTGTGTTGTTACGGCGCTCAAGAACACGCTGACCGTGTTGTAGGCCTACGAACCGGGACTTTCCGTGACCATGTAGGTCGAAGACCAGTGAAATGATGATGAAATCATATTCTTTATGACGTAAGAAATCTCTCATGCAGTTCACGCGACAAGTGCGTTCAGCCAGTGCTGCTCGCGTGCCAGTCAACACAAAGGGACCGAGCTAGGCGCTTTTGTCGAGCATCGACATGAAAACAAGGGACTTTTACTGTTGGACTATGTTCGGGATCACAGGAGGTAAGTGTGAAAGACGAATAACTCTCCATGCTGTACGGGGCATATTTCAACGGCTTGCTGCCATTGCAACACTCCTAGGACGTTTGTGGGGGTTCTCAGCAGTTCAAGCAGGAAATGAAGCTCATCTTACCTCTGCCATCATGGTCTGTTCCGAGTAGCGTTCCAGGCACATTCGCGATCGATGGCCGCGTAACGTGATGCAGGAAGCGTCATCCTACGTCACAGAGCACGCGATCTCACCGTGCATCTTGCAATAAAATTCAAAAACTGCGCTCAGGCCTTCAGTCACTTTTGCATCAACAGTCGCACAAAAAATTATTGGTGGCGCAAGGAGAAGCTTGTCGTTTGGAGTGACAAGTGATCACCGCTGCTTTTCCTTGTCAGAGTCAACACTACACTTTGTTCTGCGGCCTTGGGAGTAGTGTTGGAGTAGAAATTGCTGAGGAGACGTCGCGGAGTGGCGAGCTTTCCTGCGCAGGTATGACTTTGGCCGTATTTCAGCATGGTCGAGTGGAACAATTCAAAAACGTTTATTTCAAGAAAACCCCAAAAGGAAGATGGGGGACATGTCCTCAGCGCTAGGAGAGGTGTTCTACTATCTGCCGGTGTATAGTTCTGGCCAATTGAGGACGTAGCTGGCTGTTTTGCCAGCGCTTGTAAATTGGCTATTTTCAAGACGATCATTTGTGGCGTCAGGGGGTGATGGACCTCGTCTTCTGGGATGCTGGCGTGGCTAAGCGGTACTGCTCCAGGAACTCTTCTAAGGTGAGGCAATGTTGGCTTGATGGAGTTTTGTTCATAGCTTGTTCGTATACGCTGTGGCGTGACTCGTTTCTAGACCCATAAATAATGTGATATTTCGGCCATTTTTGAGGGGTATGCAAATTTCAAGGTTCCCTTCAGAAACTTTTTCAAGGGCTTTGCATAATCGATCCACACCCCAAAGGGAACCTACCTGCAAATTTTGAGCGAAATCGGAGAGATCCACTTGCACACATACTTTGGTATTCTCAGACATGCTCTTTAAGAACTCTTCGTCTCCTCTCCTCCATGTGCTCTCACAGCCGACTCACTGCTACCCTCAGTAGCCATTACACACACCAACAAGGAAGGGTTGCAGGTAGATACTGAAATTCCTCCTGACAGCTGTTTCGCCTTCAGAAGGCTCATCAGAGAGGGTGATATTGAATAGGATGATATCAGGTGGAGATGGCCAGATTTATATTACAAAACTATCACCTAGCCGTTAGAAAATTAATGTTAGCAGCTTGTGATTGGATTTCTCACCTGCCATTTTCTTGGAACCCCTGGCACTGTGTTGCTGGAGAATTGTAACTTTTCATTCTCACATTTTGCCCGTAATCTTGCGCCCATGTTTTGTAGTATAAATCTGACCATCTCCACCTGATATCATCCTATTCAATATCACCTTCTCTGATGAGCCTTATGAAGGTGAAACAGCTGTCAGGAGGAATTTCAGTATCTACCTGCAACCCTTCCTTGTTGGTGTGTGTAATGGCTACTGAGGGTAGCAGTGAGTCGGCTGTGAGAGCGCATGGAGGAGAGGAGAGGAAGAGTTCTTTGAATTGAGTTTGTTGAGTTTATTGATTGAGTATATTTTAATTATATAAAAATGATTTGAAGTTTGGGTTTTTTTGGGTTTGAAATTCTTTATTTTACACATGCATTTTTCTGATTTCTTCTCCAGTGTATGATTTATTAAATTTTAAACCATTATGTTACTTTGCCCGTAAAAGAGGCCAGAAAAAAAAGAAAGAAAAAAAGCAGTGTAAGTTGTGAGTACTAGTAGCTATCTGCATGTACATGTACATGTACGTGTACGTGTGCGTGGTTGATGAGTTGTACTGTAGTGAGAGATCTACGTGTACGTGGTTGATGAGTTGTACTGTAGTGAGAGATCTACGTGTACGTGGTTGATGAGTTGTACTGTAGTGAGAGATCTACAAGTACGTGGTTGATGAGTTGTACTGTAGTGAGAGATCTACGTGTACGTGGTTGATGAGTTGTACTGTAGTGAGAGATCTACGTGTACGTGGTTGATGAGTTGTACTGTAGTGAGAGATCTACGTGTACGTGGTTGATGAGTTGTACTGTAGTGAGAGATCTACGTGTACGTGGTTGATGAGTTGTACTGTAGTGAGAGATCTACGTGTACGTGGTTGATGAGTTGTACTGTAGTGAAAGATCTACATGTACGGTTAGGCTAGCTCTCACTGTTGGTGTGAAAACTGTTTTAGATGCGTGCCGTGCTAAACTTATAAGGGGTCGTGTGTGAGCGCTAAAATCCTGCTTTCAGGTGCACTTTAGGCGACAGATTGACACTGACTCACATTGCTATCTGGTGTTAAGGTGGCTGGGGCGGTACAACTTTTTAGGGGTCATTTTGATCACATTTTGACTGCATTTTCGAGTTTATCGGCAAGGGCGACATGAAATATGAAAATGTTTTCTGGTGAATCTCTGGAGAAGAGCCTTCTCTAGCCTCCTATGGTTTTAGTTTTACTTTTGGACAAAATTTGAAATGTTTTTCTGAAAGGTCCGTGAAAAAATAACACGAACCTTTCATAAAACGTTTTCAAATTTTGTCCAAAGGTAAAACTAAACCTATAGGAAGCTAGAGAAGGCTATTCCCCAGAGATTCACCAGAAAACATTTTCAAATTTCATCTCTGCCTTGCCGATAAACTCAAAAATGCAGTCAAAAATTTCCCAGGTCTCTGTAAGTTTGTATCCGTTGTGATGTTGTCACGACTCAGCCAGGCAAGGAGTGTTGCAGATACCGGCCGACAGGGATCCGACAGCACCTAGCACCCTGACTGACTTCACCTTGGTCAACACTGAAACAGTTGAGGCTCTACTGACTACTCTCAACTCCAACAAGGCCACGGGTTCGGATGGTATTCCTCCCTGCATCTTAAAGTCATGCAAAGCAACTATCACGGCCTCACTAACATCCATAATCAATCAGTCCCTACTTTCTGGCGTTTTTCCAGCCTCTTACAAGCATGCACACGTGTGCCCACTCTTCAAGTCTGGAGACAAACTTGCAGCCACCAACTACCGGCCAATATCTCTGCTGTCCGTTGCCTCCAAGATATTGGAGAAGGTTGTCCACCGGCAGATTACTGAATTCTTCCGTGACCACCCAGAGCTGTCTGCCTTGCCACTGGAGCAGTTTGCGTACCGTCCAAATCACAGTTGCGAAGATGCCCTCGCTGTTTCCATAGATAGGTGGACAAGAGCACTGGACACTGGCCAGCGATGCGCGATACTATTCGCAGATATGAGCAAGGCTTTCGACCGTGTACAGCATCAGCAACTGGTCAACGAGCTGGCTGACGTCAGGCTAGGCGGCTCGGTGCTGAAGTGGTTCGCGGACTATTGTACATGTATCTGTCCTCCCGAAGTCAACAAGTAATGGTCAATGGGGAGCAAGGTGGGACTGTGCCCTGCACCAGGGGAGTTCCGCACTGGTCCGTCCTTGGCCCCCTCCTCTTTTGCGTCTACATCTGCAAGGTTCCATAGATTGTTCGGAACAGTAGTCCTCAGCTCTATGCCGACGACATCGCCTTTTTCATCATTGGAACGGACCTCTCTGTCATGCTTCGAAAGCTTCAAGATGACCTTAGCGCTCTGGAGATCTACCTAGATGACAAAGGACTTCTCATGAACCCTGACAAGAAGCAGTTCCTGGTCTTCGGCGCCCACGCCAACCTGTGCCTCATCTACCAATCCCCCTAGTTTGCAAAGGCAAGCCCCTCACCCCTGCAGCCACCGTGAAGTATCTCGGACTACTCATCGACGAGCATCTCACCTTCCAGCCGCAAGTCGAGAAGGTCTGCGGTGCGGTGTTCGGCAAGATTGCCGCCTTCGACATGGCCGAAAAAACCTAACACCTGAAGCGAAGAGGACGTTCTATTTATCCATTGTGCAATCGACTCTCGACTAGGCCAGTAACGCTTATCTGCACTGTCTCAGCGCCACCCTGTTCAACAAGATCGTGACGGTCAATCAAATAGCAATGAAGAAGGTTTTTGGGTTTGACCGTATGATGTCTACTGAAATCGTTCTCCGCAAATATCTTCTCTATTATTTTGAACAGCACATCAATCTTAAACTCTATGTTTTCGTGTACCGCGGCTTGACCCCACATCTCGCTAGTCCCCTTCTCCAATCCTTGTTCCAGCTTAGGGCTGCTGTGCTTGGACGATAGGCACGCACGCGCGGCCAGACACAGCGTTCATTAGTTCTTCAGCCTGTTTCTACGCAATATGGCATGCGTTCTATTTCTTTCCTGGCGGCAGACAAATGGAATGCTCTTCCCACTGGCTGCCGTCAGGCCCCATCTCTTACTCTGTATGTAAATGTCGTATCCATACTATTGACACGTGCCTTTTAGGCCTCTACAGGACAAGTATGCCTTATTTAGGTGTCTAATTATTTATCTATCTCCCGTAAACGGGTTCATAATCGTCTTTATTTTATATCTTCACACAAGGCCTGGGGCCTTCCTTATTTGGTATACGCTGTTATTTCCCCACATGGCTCCCGCTCTTTATGCAACAGTTCGTACAGATATTTACAACGGTTCGATACGCTATTGCATGCGGGACCAGCAATCTCGTGGCCATGGACTTCCATGGCCGCAACTAGATACTATTGCCATCACCTTCCTTTTCTCTCTCCTCTTGCCTTCCGCCTTCAGGCGGAAGCTTCGGCTTTCGTCTCTCGTGCCTTGTGCTCTCAATAATTATCGTCTCTTGAACCAAGTTAGCTCCTTTGAAGATTTGAGTCAACCTGAACGCTGGTGTGAGTGTACGTGTCTGTATATGCCTGAGTGTGTGTGTAAGAGTATGTCTAGGTATATGTGCGTGCGCGCGTAAGAGTAATTCTGTGGGTGGACTCTCTCCAAGTGGCCGCCACTGCACGGCCTTGTGATGGGAAGGTTTAGTACGTAAGTTAGTTCATGTCGACGACCGCAGCCTTGGGGTCTAACCCCGGGCCGTCCGGATACGACATTTGGCGCAGTGGACAGGATCCGACACCTTGTGTGCTGTCAACGAGAGAGCCATTGATGATTATGACATTGTGATGCCCCAGTCGTTCGAATGGACGGGCAGTATGGATTTTCCGCTGCCCGATCCGCGAATGACCGGACTTCTACGAGATCTCAAGGATATCAAGAAGAAGGTATGGTTGTTCTTGGGGCTGTTGCTCGTGATCGTAAGATTGACGAAAATTCCACGTGGCGTCGTATATCCATTATTTTGGTTTTTGTCACTTGGTATGGACATTCACATTCTGGAAACAGATGTGGAGCGCCGCCAAGTCAAGGGTTTGATCATGGCGTCAATGGAGAATTTGACCTGTATGACGAAGCTGGCACAGTGGCAGCAGTGTTCCTGCTGTCCTTGTGGTTTGTGTTCTTTTGTGGTTTTGTGTGTTGTGACCTTATGGTTCAGCAGGTGCTGTGAAACTTGCTGTTACCTCCTGCGCTGTCTCAGCAGCTGCTCCTGCTCGTGCAGCTATTGTAGCTGAAGCCATTGCTGTAGGGTTTCTACCGCCCCATCGGGGGGAGTGGAATCGACGCCCCTACAGTGCGATTCTCGCTGGTCCCCTGACCTTGTCGGTAAGGAAGAATTGGAAAGATACGCCAGTTTGTATTTGTTGCAAATTGACGCATTTGCAGCGCTTGCTAGCTCTGTGCATTTGGCTGATTGCAGACTGATTGTTGCTGAGTGCTAGGCCTTGCGAGTTCCCAGAAGAAGCCTATGAATTGGCCTCTGGGAATTAGCTGATGCTATTACCGCTTTTTAGAGATCGGATAGCTCTAATCGAGTGCCCTTTTCGGCGGGTTCTCAGTCGGTGGGAGTACTTATTTTGAGAGTTGTCATTATTAACAAAAGAAGGGGGGTCGTTTGCATCTGCTTCTGTAGATTTTCCCGGGAAGTGGAACCCTGGGGTTGAAGTCAGTATCTGCAAAACTTAGACTGCTACAGAAAACAACAGCCTTATCTATGTGTTCTGTCTTCTTTGAACATGCGAGTGAGCGTGTGGACATGTTGGTGCCTGGAGCGGCCCCGGGGCCGACCGGATACGACATAAACATCGTAAAAATTCACCTAGGGTTCCCAGTAAAAAGGCAACGCCTGTTGGGACTCCCCAAGTAAAAAAATATAATCTACTACTACTACTACATTGTACTACTACTGCTACAACTATTACTTAACACAATCTTTATTAGTCCGGATGAGTCTGGACTACTTGGTCAGATATGTATTTGGGTTAGAGTACATGAGAGCAGGAGTGAGCAGCTCAAAACCGGATTCAGTTGCTTACAAAATCCTGGACACATATTTTAGTGATGAAAGTGTGTAGAAGCAGAATAAACAGGTCTCCCACGACATGACTGTGGCTGAAGCTCAGTTGTACACACCACACCACATAAGCCTAGGGGTAGGACTAAAGGGACAAGCCCAACCTTTTTGCGGATTTTTTGTCATAAAAAAAATTAACGTCACAGCCAAGGCTTCGTACGTGGCCGCGTCGTAGCGGTGCGCAATACCGACTGGACACTTGGCCGTGGCCATTGCGAGGTCAGACGGATGAGCAACCTGAAGTTGCATGCGCGTACACAACTCCCTGGTCTCCAATCTAGTGTATGTACCTTAGCTCTCTCTCGTACGGTGCTTTTCTTATCTCGTCTTGTAGAGTTTTGAGAACTACTTGTTGAAGGAGAAAAATAAATGATACAGATACGAACTGTTTGTGGTATTCGCCAACTGCAATTAATTTAGTTCGTTCTTCCCCCGTCTGTTGGCTCTGGTAAAAGAAAAAAGGAGCTTTGTTCTTGGCAGATGTCAAGCCTAAGAACATCCTGGTAGCTTTTCAGTTGTCTGTTGATGCTGTGCGAGCAGGACTGTCTGCCTTGCAGCTTGAAATGGTGCTCTGCATATTCGATCACCCGAAATCTGGCATTGTTATGGAGCGGCGGAAGTTTTCGATGCAAGAAATGTGTGTCCGTGACGCACCTGTACATGTACTGTGTGTATGGAAATCGTCTCACACGTCTCCGGAGAGAAGGGAACATGCTGAACATATAAACGTACCAGCATAGTCCCCGACGAATCATCTCAGCCAGTACATGTGCCTAATAACTGAGGATTTTAACTCCTGCTGCCTAAAAATTGGTCTACTTGACTCTGTGCAAGAGAACATAGCAACATATTATCATGATTGTCATGATTTGCAGCAAGGAATAGGACCCTGAAGCAAGACACATCAATTCGCCTGCGGACTTGCGCAACAGGACATTACCAAGGTCGTCTTGGCCGCAAGTGGATATACGTTTAGTGGAACGAATGGTCAGTATACAGCGCGAGCCGATTGTCCATCGCTGTGCCGCGACTTTGCCCACGCATATCAATTTATATTGTAATCGCATAGCCTCTATTGGTATCCAGCTGCCGACCGAATTGATATGGCAGGGCTATTTGAACCGTCTCTACTTGATTGCAGGAGACATTTAACAAAAGTGCCAACCCTCAGTTTGTGGATTGTACCCTCCCATCACTATCAGCACTAAGTATACAGTACTAGCAGTCAAGAAGGAAAGAAACGATGTCTCCGTTTTATCTCTCTTCATTATCACTCTGAAGAAGACAACCGTCGAATCGCTAAAACATTAGTTCCAATCAGTCAAGTATTGCTTGTCTCTCTCTCTCTCTCTTTCTCTTTCTCTCTCTCCGTATAATTGTAACTCACTGTCTCTCTCAGAACGATACGACTAATTGTGTTCTTAACTCATAAGCACACCAGAACGCAGGTTTATATACAAAGCAGCAGGACTTATTTACAAGTCATGCAAGATATATGCAATTGTCTGACTCTAAAACAACCCGGACCACGTCTATATCTCCACAACAGAGCACAGAGAGAGTGAGTTTCATGATCATGTATTCGGAGTGAAAAGAGAATAAAGGAGAAATTATTGACAGCATAACCCCCCCCCCCCTCCATCCATATTGGCCTATATTCTCTGGCCACGGGAAGGTGAAATAAATAAATAAGTAATGTCTTACCATTAAAACACAGGTAAAGGATGACGAAGAAGAAGTAGAGCAACAGCAACAGCAATTGGCGGAAAATACGAGGAGAGAGGAATAACTAAAAGCCCGCGAAGCACGGCTGTACTTAGGTTATAAAGCGTTGCCTGAGCTGGACGCGATCCAGCCAGAGAGAGACAACAAGAATAGTGACGATAGTTCTGTGGTCAGGGCGAGTCTAGGTAACATATTGAGGAGCGCCAGCAGGGAGTGACTATAGTGATGATGAGGAGTAGGACATATCTAACACGTGACTGTCGTGATGATGAGGAGTAGGAGATATCTAACAAGTGACTGTAGTGATGATGAGGAGTAGGAGATATCTAACACGTGGCTCGATCTTCTAGAAACGTACCTATCATACTGTTCTAATTATTATGCATAGTCATGATCGCAGCATTAGGGTACGTAACTGTTACATGTAAATGGTTATTACCACTGTGTATGGAGGGTCATCACACATGCATTGATAACGCTTGATAATAGTGATAAGCTGCCGAACCCGATGTGACATACGCACACACGTCCAAGCATTCGTCACCAATCAGAGACACGACAATGCCTGCAATAGGTCCCCATGTCGTGTGTGGTACAAACATGGCATGACAACAATTCTTGTTCCGGCAAGGCTTCGTTGGTAGCTCTGGAAAAGCGCAGCTGGGGTTACAGCACGTAGGCTGCTGCGGAGCTACAACACACATAAATACCACAACACACACGTGCGCAATATATATTTAAATAGAGAATGATGTGTTCTGACACGAAACTCGGAGTTACAGCGGAATGAGACTTGTTTGATTCATTGCTGTGTAATATTGTATTACTTGCTCTGTCCAGTGGACATTGAGCACTGTAAGCAGCCTAGGGACTTTAGACAACTGTCTATCCCGCTCCTGTCCTAGCAACAGTCGAGCACTCTCACCCCAAGCTGCTAACACAATGGACCAACCAACGAGAATGGATATAGACTACTCGCTTAAGAATATACCGATACCTACGGAGAAGGAGTACAAGAAATGTACCTCCATCGCCTTTTGCCTTCTCCCCTTCTCCGTATATATATTCTAGTGATTGTTAGTCTTGGTCATATGCTGTCTGATGAAGTGTTCTGACACGAAACTCGGAGTTACAGCGGAATGAGACTTGTTTGATTCATTGCTGTGTAATATTGTATTACTTGCTCTGTCCAGTGGACATTGAGCACTGTAAGCAGCCTAGGGACTTTAGACAACTGTCTATTTAAATAGAGAGATAGGCGAACACAATTTATATACACACCACAACAAGGTTGTCAGTTTCATATCACCAAAAGCTTTTCACCCATTTTTATCAGTGGTTTCACGGGAATGTGCAATAACGAAAACGAAGCCAGAATTTATGCTAGAAGTAGAGAATCAGCAAGGATATTCCCTTCTTGTGTTGGTTCCCGATTTTTCCCACCGCTCCATTCATCCTTATGGTAGTGTAGAGTGAACTTGAGCCGCGTAAGAATATTCTTGAATCACACGTAATATGCAACATCGCACATAGAAAAATATTATTGTGCGTTGAGTTACTCACTCTTGATATGTGGGCACTGAGGTGACATCTGACGCTGGCTGCTATTTTCTCTACATCTTACACCAGTGCACTGTGCATTATCATTTTGTCGGAGTGTGTGTGTGTGTGTGTGAATGTGTGTGTATGTGTGTGTGTGTGCATGGGTTTGTGGGTGTGCGTGGATGTCTGTGTGAAAAAACTTCGGGCTTTTCGTGAATTTATCACCGCATTGTCTTCTTTGAATAATTGTTGTTGGTAGCATACTTCTTTGACGTATCAATATCTTTATGATTCTGGAACGTCACGGTGGGTGAGATGTAGCATATCATACTTCATAGCATCACAAATTGCATGTACATGTATATAATTGCTCCCTGTCAGACCTGCACACCATTGTATACCTGATGAGGGCAATTTTGCCGAAAGGTTGCAAAACATTGATCAAATGAGTTCGAGTTTAACGTTTGCAGAGTGAATGGGAGGAGAGCGAGTCTGCTCTGAAACCCTTTTTACACGCATTAAGACCAGAACAAACCTGAATGCTTTATTGTATTAATTAAGAACCGAAAGATGGAGAACTCTTGTCACCTCGATTTAAAACTGGAATAGGGAAATCTATCGGATAATGCAAGCGAAAACCAGCATACCTGTATTGCATCTTGCCCTTTCCTGTAGCCCATCTGTTGTGCATACTGGTACAGACGTAGCAGACATTGGATACAACGTGGCTCATGCAGAGTGAAGTAAACGCGCAGCTGTAATATGTTGACACACGAACACGCGCACATACACCCACCCACACACATACACATTAGCATTAATTATGATTTTGCTCTCATGGTTTAAACTTTAAATCCTTACAAACACGACCAAGCACATCATTTCTACCACAGGAAAATGAATTTGTCATCTATCACAATGCTACAAACTAATACCAGCAAACTCGTACGTGTATGACATCTTGCCCTTTGCTGTGGCTCATCTGGTACAGACATCTCTGGTACAGACATTGTAGACGATGTGGCTGCAGTAGATTGAGATGCACGGGCACCTGCAATAGATAGGCACGCGGAAAGACACACACAAACACACGCATGCACGCACAAACATACATGTGCCACACCAGAATAGGAAGGAAAAGCACGAAGTCAAACATTGAGACCAACCAACTATTAAAACCAATGCAGAAAATAGGACATAGTCCTGCGGGCGAATGTTCCCAACATACCTCTGGAAAACAGTTCTGTTAGTTGTTCCCGATTTGTTGTGCACACGGGTGCAGGGGCCAAGGTAGATGTTGCGGAATGACGTACAGTGATAGCAGCTATATCAGATTGACACACAAACAAACATACAAACACGTGAACTATAAAACAATGCTTAGGACGATGGCTAATTCCCAGGCTTTGCCAACGGCACATGGCATCAGGCAATTATGCAACATGTATGGCGGAGCCAGGGTTCGGCAATCTTTACCGTTAACAATTATTTATTGGTTTGGCTGTTTGTTCCTTAGCGCTAAAGCAGAAGTTGCTACGTCATGCAGAAGAAGCGACTGCTAGTCTGCTGTATAGTGTAGAGATGCGCACTGAAGACATCACCACTTACGTTCGGGAGCTGCAACCTGTTGTACTGAACTGCTTCCGGGTAGTGCTGTCAATGTGACGGGACCTGGTCCTGTTGACGCTGTAAAAATGTTACATGAGTCAAAGTGGCAAGTAAAGTAACGCGTCAATTAAAATAGAAGAGGAACATTGCACAAACGTTCTGTTCCCACTATTACACTACACGATCGTTTGTGACGTAGAACTTGCAAGGAAATGTAATTAAGTGGGGAGGCAAAGCAAAGTAATTAACTGGGGATAGTAAAGCCTACCGCACACACACACCTTGCTCAAGCTGTTGAGCTTGTAGGAATTGCCTCCGCTCAGTCTCTCCGGAAACTCCGACACGACACCTGAGGTGTCTTTCGACTGCAGGTCGACCACGCTTGGCATGCCCTGACTGCAAGGCTGGATCAGGGACAGCAGTGCTATACGTTTCGTGCAGCCTGCGCCTGGCACTGAACTGTTGGTTCAAGGTGTGTGAAGACGCTGTGCAGGAAATCATACAGAATAGCACAAACATTACTCAATCGGCTCTGGACTGCTAGCTATTTTGAGATGTTAGGTGGCATTAGCGGAACTCGAATGACTGGCCAGACCTATCACATCAAAGTCTAGCGAACAACAAAGCAATATTAAACCAGCTCACCAGAACACACAAGGTCCATGTCTGCGGAATCGACAAATTTTTAGTCATGATTAACGTCACTTTACATACCCTCTTGGATAACCAAGCCAGACTCATCAGTGGGCAGACTTTTTGCAAACTCTTCTGACAGCTTCTCCAGTTGAGTTTTGAGATCGCGTACAGCACTTTATTCTGTACAGACTAAGGTCTGCGCTTGGAGGACTTTGAGCATGTTTCGTGCTTGCCTTGCATCGAGCCGGCATTGTTGCTGTTGTGTCTGCACAGAAGGAAAGTAGCCACAAAAGAAAAAAATTCTTTGAAATAGAAAATGGAAACAAGGAAAACGGTGGGGCTTAATATGAATTATTTTAAATTTCATATGGTCTTTTGCTCACCATCTGAGTACATATTTAACAATCATAGCATGGAAACATTATTCATTGCTAGCATTGGGATATGAGTGTGCCTATAGTTTTAACAAGAGTACATAGCCCCCCAGAGTGTGCAACTCCACAATGGGTGCTGTCCCGACAGAATTTAAAGTTGACGTCATTTTGTTGATGCAATGCGCAATGTACACAGATTATCAGACGAATCCGGAACCTGTGGTTGACCGAAGCCGATCGATTAATTATTGCAAAGAAAAACGTGTGATGCGTTGACACCGGTACACATGTTGTAAATCACTGGTGCAAGGAGCATTGCGTCATAAATAATGACGTCAACTTGAAATTCTGTCGGGACAGCAGGGTATGTGGGAGTTGCACACTCTGGGGAGTTATGTAATCTTGGTTTTAAGCATTGCATTAAGATGATTGTCTCAGTGTCGCCTTTGTAAAAACGTTACGCAATGATTTTCGTTCAGGCAAATATATGCAAGGGAAAGTTTTAAAGCACAAACTATAAGCAAACTTACCCTGTGCAAAGGAATTTCATTTGAAACCAGATTTGACAGCTGGGTCCCAACTTCATCATGCGGCGAGTTGTTCACCTCCTCAGCCACTGCCAAATCCTCTGAATGAACCTCACCATCTCCAAGATCGATGTCTAGTGTTTTTTTTGGGGCTGGAGCGGTACGTCTCGGGCAGCGACTCCCAACTACAGCCGGGTACCATCCTGAATACGGCAAACATATGTCTGCACGGTAGTGCTTTCAGATTCCAGTACTCGCAAGAGCATGAGGGTGTGTCAAAGCTAACAAGATGAGTCCTCCCAAATGACTTGACATGGTACTGGTGATCCCCAACAGCTTCAACATTCTCTACAGAGAAAGAGGAGAAGGATATTTTCAGAAAATAACGATAAGTAGTTCTCAAAGGGATTGGTGGATGGGTGAATCAAAACTGATGGACTCTCTTAAAGGGGAAGTGCATCGATTTTTCGAGTACGGTCCAGAAGAAAGACAATTTGATATTGGTTCGAACGGCATATCTCTCGCTTTCATACGATAAGCCAAACTTGCCAAATCGCCAATTGTATACTCACGTTGCCATAGCGACTAGCGCAGTGATGACGTACGAAAGGCTTAGCTCCACCACAGAGAAGGTCGATCACAGCAGAATTTGGTCATTTTCAATTGGTTTATTGTATTCATGAAGTGAAAGAAGGGCTGTGTTCAATGCTGTTAGTGCAGTGAACTGTTTGTTAGTAGTCAACTCGGTTGTGCACTGGGACGTGACACCGACAGGAGAAAGCTGGAGTGCGGAGACACCAGCAGACAAGCGAAAATTGTGACGAACACAATGCTGAAATCTTGGTTGGGACAAATCAGACGTTCAGCATTTCCCCCAACCAAGGACAATGCCGTTTGCTCTTTCCACTTCCTGAAGATGAATGTGATACTTCCTGGCGACTCTCCTATCTCTCGTAACATCTTCTGAAGCCAGGTGAGACGACGGGTGGCGGAGATTGACGAATGAAATAATGTCGTAGGTTTGAAAGTTTGCTGAAAATGTCTCAGGAGAGATGGCGAATTCCAAGCAACTTGTTCTGGAAGAAACCATTTCCTAGGCACAGTCAGCCTAGGGAAATGTATGAGAAGGGCGATAAATAGTTCACGGCACTAACAGCATTGAACACAGCACTTCTTTCACATCGTGAATACAATAAGACAATTGAAAATGACAAATTTCTGCAGTGATCGACCTTCTCTGTGGAGGAGCTAAGCCTTTCATACGTCATCACTGCGCTGGTCGCCATGGCAACGTGAGTATACAATTGGCGATTTGGCAAGTTGGGCTTATCGTATGGAAGCGAGAGATATGCCATTCGAACCGATATCAAATTGCCTTTCTTCTGGACCCTACTCGAAAAATCGTTGCACCTCCCCTTTAAGTTCTTTTTGCGAGAATACATTTTGAAATGTGTTCATGTATCAATGAGCTGCACAGCATGAACGTGGAGCAAGGCTTGCTTGTTGCAACTGTGAGATCAAGGAGATGCACATGCAGTACAGACTATGAACCGTTTTCAAACCAAAGGCTACTAGGTACAATGAACATGAGGCCGACAATCGGTCAGAGCGTGAAGCATTATAATAATAAAAATTAGAGCGAAAACAGCCGCTCGTTGCCACGTTGTTGTCTGCACTCAACAAGGAATTACCTACGTGGCAAAAACTCCTGAGACGACTGCTTGCGTTCCATGCAGTGCAGGATGACATTCCTGGGCAGGACGGTCGCGTAGCTTTACTGGTACGTAGTCGTTGTATCTGAAGAAATACAACGCAATTCATTAAGAGTTCAGGTACGGAGGTAAAACAGACACAGTACATGTACTGTACTTTGGGTGTCCAAACAGTGCAGTTGCCCGTTCAGTGGGGTGTACAATTTAGATGCTAGTGACGTGAAACGTGGATATGGTCATAAAAGTGAAGACGTTTACCTTCTTCAGGTACTTATCTCGCTGTTGAGGTAGGAACTGCTCAACAATAATGGTGAAGGTTTCACTAAGCGTCATTTTCTTGCCGTTGTTAGTTATAGTTTTCAGAAAGGCATATTTCAGGACCTTTCAAAGAAGACAATCAGATAAGAATAGATATTATAATCATGAGAAAAGAGAACGTATTGACACGAATGCCGGTAATTGGCTAACATGTTCTTGTACTTCAAAGTAAGAATGAACACTCGGTGACATAGTCACTGATGATCTCAGATGAACACTCGGTGACATAGTCCCTGATGATCTCAGATGAACACTCGGTGACATAGTCACTGATGATCTCAGATGAACACTCGGTGACATAGTCACCGATGATCTCAGATGAACACTCGGTGACATAGTCACTGATGATCTCAGATGAACACTCGGTGACATAGTCACTGATGATCTCAGATGAACACTCGGTGACATAGCCACTGATGATCTCAGATGAACACTCGGTGACATAGTCACTGATGATCTCGGATGAACACTCGGTGACATAGCCACTGATGATCTCAGATGAACACTCGGTGACATAGTCACTGATGATCTCGGATGTAACAAGACAAAACATAGGCTCATGTGTATGTGTACAGTTTAGCTAAATCCGCTATGCTAAATATGCGAACCTTGCTTTGAGCCTCGATTCCATTGTTCGAAAACACGTTGTGGTGGTATTCACGCTCTGTCCATGCCCTGGACCACCGCTGTATGAAATAGAACACAATACTGAACACTCTCAGGAACTGCCAATAACATTCTGCCCTCTGAGCCATCCAACTCCAGTAATCAAACACAAAATGTACCTCTGGGATTGATTGCCATTTGGCATTCACCCAATTTCGCACGTGCTTATTGGCGCACCACACATCAAGGCTACGCAGCTTTGATTCCGCTTCACGGTAGTGTCTGAAACACAGGAACAAATCCATGGTATTATACACACATACCACAGTACCACAAAGCACTTGAAACATCAGGGAAAATCAAAAATTGACGGAAAATTCTACAAAGGCAAAGTTTGAAGATGTTCAATCTCATTCCTGTCTGGAGATTGTCCCGCCTCTCGACACGGTGAAGAATAAGCCAATTGGCGCAAGCTTTCTAGCAGTGTTGCGGCTTCATTATCACTTAAGCCATGGGAACGATCTTTGGTCCCGCGCTGCCACGCCTACTCTCTGTGGAAATCACGGAGAAATATTCTCCCTCTAGGGAACAACCTATAGTTCCATCAAGCACACAAAGATCACAATTTTTATCCATATTTGCTTCTTTCTGCTTTTCCTTTTCTTTTTGACTTCTTACTCTTTTCCATGTTAGCCATTATTATTATTATTATTATACGCATTCCCGCGGCAGCGTCAACCAAGCAGTTATGCTTGATCCACACGTTCGCTTATGCTGGACATTGAAACAAAGCAGATGTAGACAGCTCCTAGAGAATGGGGCTCTACAAAACCAATGATCGAAGTTAGTCCTTCAGTAACATGGAGCGTCATAAAATTGGTCTCATTGGAAAAATGTCATCACTATTGTCTCCTCATGTAGCATCATGGTCAATGGGTGGCCAGATAATTATACGTATGAGGTTGAGTTGCCAGATAATTATTAAAAGATTCAAATAGTAATATTATTATAGAATGGTTGTTATGAGTTTTTAAGGGTGCCATGGCTGTTTCTACTCGTGACGAGGGTGTGCACAAACACTCTTCACCAGCGCGTTCCATGCTGGACGGTCCACAGCAATCCGCTCTACACGGGGCGAGTCCTCAACACTCCGCAGGTGCCCATTGTTCGACTGGCACAGATCGGTGTGGAGCTTTATTGGTAGTGTCACCCTCGGCCTCCCACGGTACCTCCCCTCGGGTGCCTGAAAGTATTGCTCCATGCTCAATCGTGCTGGCGTGTCCTTACCCAGGCGAAGCACATGCCCGAATAGACTCCAGCGTGAATTTCGGATCAAGTCCGACACCGGCTCCACTCCACATCGGGCATACAACGCCAAATTACTAATCTTTTGTGGCCATGTGATGCCGAGAAGTGACCTGAGTTGCCTTCTATGGAAAGCGTCCAGGGAGCGTTCTCTAGCAACCGTCAGGCCCCAGGTGCCTGAATTATAGAAAGGTATCGGCATGATAAAGGCGCAGTACAACCTCATCCGCAGCGGCTCTCGGATCAGTCCTCGGCGCTTCCAAAGAGACCACATGGATCGGAAGGCAGCCTCGGCCAATTGCCTGCGACGTGTCACATCCTCAAGGTCGCCCAGGAGTGAGCCCAGCTTTCGGGATGTCCTCCAGCGCTCGTCAATTCTGTCTACAGATCGACCCAGCTCTGTCCACTCAGTTTTGGTGTTGTTGACTCTCAGGGCCCACTGCCCGAGAGTGTGGTCTATGACCGGTTCGAGCTCTGTGAGCCATTGACGACTAAGGCTTATGAAATCAGTGTCATCTGCGTAGACAAGCTCAAATGGAATGTTGATGCCTTGATCCATTGGCGGTCTGTTTCGTGCCACCTGGGTGCTCCTCAGATCTCTCAGTGCTGCCTCTAAGTATATAACAAACAACACCGGGGAGAGAGAATCACCCTGCGGGGTGCCAATTGTAGTGTCAAGGGACTCTGATACTGCCCTGCCGATGCGTACCTGCAGAGTTGTGTTGGTCAACAGCACTCTAACCAGCCGAACATCATCCTCCATCAGGAAAGACTCGAGAACTGTCAACAGTTTGTCACGATGTATACAGTCGAATGCTTTGGACATGTCGATTCCAAGAATGGTCATTTCCCGCCGATAATGCTGACATGTTGCTGTAAACCATCTGTGGCTCCAAACAAGGTCCGCTGTAGATCGGCCTGCTCTGAAACCACTCTGCGTCGGAGACAAGTACTCACCGACTTTCGACGATATTCTTCGCAATGTAATAATGGAGAGCGTTTTGCGTAATGATGTAAGGAGGACAATAGGGCGCGTTCTCTCTCTCCTGCTCCTCCACTTTGGAGCGGGAGAGTTCTGTATTTATTGGACATGACGACTGGCTAGGATACTGGGAATGGGCGGAAGAAAGCCGAAGCGCAGGCCGTTTGCCGTAGGCAGCTTCAACGTCCGCGGGCTGAACTCAAATTTCCGTCAGGACGCCTTGCGACGCGACCTAAAAAGCTATCGTATCGACTTGTGTTGTCTTCAGGAAACAAAGCTGACTAGCAGCCTTGACACTGATAAGGACGTCTATCGACTTATCGCCCTGGCACCTCAATGTCGCCACTATGGGCTTGCATTTGTTGTGTCGTCTTCGTTATCGTCGCAAATTCAGAAATATTGGAGCTTGTCGGACCGAGTGGCTGTGCTGACTATCAACCTGCCTTCACGGGCGGGCAATGGAGGCACCAAGGCATCCACTCTCGCCATTATCAATGTGTACGCACCAACGTCTTCGTTAGTTGCCCGCGACGCTGATGAATTGGACAAATTCTATTCCGACTTGAATAGTGCATATAATCAAATAAAATCGTCAGCTATCGTCCTCTTCGCTGGAGACTTCAATGCTAAGGTTGGGAAAAAGTCGGATGCAAGAGAAACATGTGGGAGGCATGGTAGAGGGAAAAGGAACCTGAGTGGCCAAAGCCTGATAGACTTTTGCCATGCTAGTGACTTGTTCATCTGTAACACTGCCTTTCAGCATAATGCACGGCATGTGACTACTTGGACAGGACATCGCAGGGATGGAGCCAGTGGAGCTACTGTTCCTGTGTATAACCAAATAGATTACGTGCTGTGTAAATCTACCCAGAGGCGGCTTCTCCTTGACAGTCGTAGCTATGGTGGATGCACCCTCTCGTCTAACCACAGGCTCGTTGTTGCGCGGTTGGACCTCCAGAGGCTATATGGAATATTTGGACAGAGGAAGAAAGATGATCTGCAGGCGCCTAAGTTCAACACATTCAAACTAGCCGAAGGACAAGTCCAAGAGGAATATGCTGAGAAGTTGGCCAGTGAGCTGCTAGCTGCCGATCAGGTCCAAGGCAATACCGGCCTGCAGGAAAGATCCCGGAGGCTTATGGAAGTGGTCAGGAGTGCAGCAGGTGATGTCCTTGGCACAGTCCAGCAGAAAACTCGTCGCAAAGCACCAGATCATGAAATTGAGCTGCTGTCCCTGGAACAGAGATCACTGCGGATCAGCATTGGTAGCACTAACAACCCTGACACCAAAGCATCTCTCAAGACGAAACGAAACAGAATCCTTCACGCAATGCAATGCAGAGAAAATTATGCAAGAGAGAGCAGCGGAAGTCGAGAGGTTGAAGAATGGAGCACGGATGTCCAGACACAATCGGCACCGTGGATCCCAGCACCGGGGGGACCACCGTCTCGGAAGTCACCAAAGGTAAAGGGGGTGGCTCAGGCGAAGGGGGATCAGTGACCTGGCCACCACTTCTTGACCCACGGCGAACGGCAGCGGAGCCTACTCTAGCACAGCATCATCGTCCTGGAATGGAGGAGGGGCCACCGAGAGACACTGAACCCTCACCTCAGCAGGTGCCCTTGCCTCCGCCTGAGCCACCCCCTTTACCTTTGGCCTTTGGTGACTACTGAGACGGTGGTCCCCCCTGTGCTGGGATCCACGGTGCCGACTGTGTCTGGACAGAGAGGGAGATCATCGACAAACCAAAATGAAACCAATATCCTTACCCATAGACCCCGAAGAAGCACAGCTAACTATTCACTTGAAATTTATGCACGGAATGGACTTGGCCCACGCAAATTGGACAGTGGAAATGGGTGTGCAGTAGCGGAGAACCCAGCAACGGTGACGCGGAGCAGCGGTCAAACGACTTGTGATGCTGTTGGAGATGATGGAGCCATGTTGGAGGCTGATACGGAGTGCAGTGAGACTGAGCATCAAACGGATGATGAGGAAGTGACTGATGAAGATGATGGTGGTGATGAGAACGATGATGATGAAGATGAGACGGAGGACGAGGATAAGGCGGAGGAGGTTGAGGGAAAGGAGCAGGATGAAACGGAAGAGAGCGACGTGAGCAAAAAGTCAGCTGTATTTTGTCACTTGTTATCACGTCCAGATTGTCTTAGTGTGTACGATGATTCTCACTTTTCTGTTTTTTGCGTGCAAGTTATGTTAAGCAGTTGAAGGTTCTGGAAGCTGTATGTATTCGTGTGCATAATCCTGTTCTTTGTAAACAAAAGAAGCATGTAGTCGCGCTAAAGTTGTTCTCGTAGCTGGTTATCAGATGTAAATGTTGTGTCATGTTGCACTGTATCACCTCATGCTTTGTGCATTATGTTAGCACTATGGTTGACACCTATTATGTAATGCTGTATCACTTCCATTTTTTTGTTCACACTTTTAATTATGCTGTTATAAAATGTTCTATTTTTTGTACACAGTACCCTCAGTTCCGATACTATTCACTGATGAGCGGAACACGAAAATCGATTTTGAATAACATAAAAATCCTTAAAAATTTCCATAAAATAAATAAATTATTAAATAAATACAGAGAAACATGCGAATGCATACGGAAAATATGATCGCAGCAGAACGGGAAAAATAATTACCTTCTACTTCTTCATCATTTGCTTGAGGGAAAATGCAAACTGGAAAAGTCAGAATAAAAAGTATGACTGTCACCACCAGAACCTCCTACTTGTTTAGTTTTTAAATTCTCAAGCGGTAACCATAACTAACCAACAACCATAGCTTGCTTGGTGATGCCAATGCGAACAAGCTTACAATAATAAAACAATAACCGTCACTACGCACAAGGGTGAGCCGGTTTAATAATGCGCCTCCAAAACTTCCAAAGAAACCCCATAATTACCACCTCCAATGGAAGCATCTCAGCCTGGGAATAATCCGTCATGAAAACCTTCGGTTTCCAACACGGAGTTCTTTGCTTGATGACAGCGAGAGCTTCAGCTATGTCAGCATGTCTTCCCGAGTGGACGCAACATTCTACGCACAGTGAAATTATATCAGACAGGACAACTGCTATTCCTTTGTAAGACTTAAAATTGTGAAAGATGACTCATGTCCTTTGAGGGTGCCAAGCCTAAAACATAGACAACGGAGAGGAACCATGAATCGTGAACAGTACTTGAAGTATTGTACTCTCCATCATTGCAAGCCACTTACCTGCCACACCGATGTAGCCTGTATTAGTGTGCACAACCAAGAAAAACAAGGCTAGGTCATAGCACGTTGTGCGGTATGTAGCGTCCATAAGAACGAGCTCGCCATACTTTACCAGAAGCTCTCTTTGCAATACCTCCTGGTGTATCACCAGCAGGCGTGAAGAGGCCAGCATGGGATCCACTAGCGGCTAGTCATCACCGCCACCGCTGCCCTTATGTCTGTGTCAGAAAAATTAGAGCATCACAAGGTTTACAATTCAGATTTCAGATTCAGATTTCAGATTCGCTTACGTTAGACCGACTGCAAGCCGTTGCTGCTCGTTCATATCTGCTTTGTAAGACCCGGCACCCACCTGAGTGGGAAACTCCGAAGCAGATTCTTAATCGTACTTGTGACTGATCATCCCTGAAGTGGCGTCGTCATATTCTGTCCTTGCTGTATTTTCATCATGTCTTTTACCAGTTTCCGTCTTTGCTAATTCGTTTCAAATTCAATGTATCCCTTAGTTGTCGTCACCCGTTCTCTATAGTTTTACCCCGGTCTGGCGCCCATTTCCTTAAATCTCCTCTCTTCAGATTATCTGTGGAATGGAACAAACTTCCAGAACACATTCGCTGCGTTCAGTCCTCTGTCAATTTTCGCATTGCTCTAAAGGCTCATTACTCACAGCATAGATATTCTCTGACTGGAATTCCGAACTTTTCCGTTTGAGAAATTTTTTCCTTGAAATTTATCCTTGCTGGGTTTTTTCATCTAAAAAAAATGTATTAACTGCAGAGTTGATTTCTTCTCTCGTCGATTTCTTTCCCGCTTTTATACCTCGTTATCACATATCAGGTGATGGTTTCCATGGATTGAACCAATCAGAGGCCTTCGTAGGCGGGTGATATAGGCCGATATCACCCCGCCTAGCCCATATCACCCCTGCTGCTCTATATCACCCCTGCTGCATACACCGTTCGCATATACTCGAAAGCGTACTATAAATGCACTCCAAATTTAGCACTTGAGTATTCCTGCTAGGCCCTACGCTACAGGCCCTACTGCCGCGCCTACCTCCCCCCCCTTTGGCCTTGCTGGCGAAAGCGGTGGGGGGTCTTCCAGGTAGGCTCAGTAGAGCCTGAAACACAGGGCTAGAAGGAGCAATCAAATGCTAAATATGGAATGCAATATAGTACATTTTCGAGGAATTGGAATTTACTAGTAGACTAAGTTAGTAACCAACAATTCGGAGAATAGTACTAAGCCTAAGTTACAGGAAATACAACATGACCAAGGAAAACACGTACCAAGCAATGGAGTCATTGATTCGGTTCCTAGAACAATGAGCCAAGGACCGTCATGGTTTGTACACACGTACACAGAAAGCACAACATTTAATACTTGACAATACTTCTGGGTCTGGTCACTTTCGGTATTCTTACCAGTAAGATGGCTAGCTTTGACTTGGGTGCAAGTGATATTGACTTGGAAGATGCAGATGTTTTGGATGCCGCTTCCAACTACTTCAACTTTTTATCAACGGATGAAATAGCCAACATGTCAGGATTCTTTTTATTATCTACAGCAATTGCGACGTTAGCAACTGGTGAGGTAGTGGAAAAGACCACTACTGAAAAGCGCGTTTCATCAGAACAGCACAGCAGTGAAGAAAGAGTTAAGCGATTTGTGCAAGTGTCTGAGTCAGATCTGGGTAGGATACGTTAAAGTCGTGTTTCCGCAAACACCAAACGAGCTATTAAGAACTGAATGCGTGTTTTTGACACTTGGTGTGTGGAGAACAAGAAAACGTGCGACTTGAAAACAATACAAGCGACTGATCTAGCATCTATCCTGAAGCATGCCTATGTTGAAATCCGTCAAGTCAACAAACAGCCGTATTCTAAGAACAGCTTACTGCAGTTTCGGAGTGCCATTCACCGTGAACTGCAAGAGCTGAAGCGCACCATCAATCCCTATACTGATAGTGAGTTTATCGAGGCTAACCAAGTACTTGATGGCTACCTAAAGCAGTTAAAGAAAGACGGCCTGGTAGCACCAACGCAGCACAAGCCTCCCATCTCCGATAGCGACAAAGAAAAGATCTACAAGCACCTCGGTGACTGGAAGCCAAATGCGGATCACCTCACCTACCTCGTCTGGTTCGTCATCACTTACCACTTCTGTCTGCGTGGTTCGGAGATTCAGGTGTATCTAACATCCGACGACCTGGATGTGAAGACCAACGACAAAGGCAAAAGATACATCACATTAGCCACAGCATTCGCCCAGAAAAACCAGCAAGGCGGCATTAAAGGAAAGGACACGGTGTCTGATGGGATGATAGTGTCCGACTGGCAGGTGGAAGCCGTCCTACTCCTCACTTCAAAGTTGTCTGTGAAGTCCAAGCGACTCCTTCAGATACCACGCAAACATTACAAGCCAGAGGATTCAGAATGGTACACAGGCCAAGTGTTTGGTAAAACAAAATCGATGGCACGATGAAGAAGATGAGTGAAACAGCGCGACTAAGCCAGACCTGCACCAACCACAGTGTGCGCGCCACCGCCATTACGACCTTGGCTAAGCAAAATGTGAGTGCCACTACCATCATGCGTACTTCCGGCCATCGGGATGCCCAAAGCCGAGACTCGTACTTGCAGCCAAGCGAGCATGACAAGATGAAAACTTCTCACCTGTTGGACGTAGACACCATTGATGAAGCACTGCAGTGTGCGACTCCGGAGAAACTGCAGGCCTTGGAAGAGCCTCAGGCACCTCCCTCGTCAGCTTCTGTCACTACCAGTTCATCCACGGTGACGTCGGAGAATAGCGCAAAATTCATTTTCTCTGGCAACTTCAGTGGTGCCGTTCACATTCACATACATGTGAACAATGAGAAGGAACTGCGCTGAAGTTGGCTCGTTTCTGCAGTGTTCCATTTACAATTTGCAATACTCCATTTCAATCAACTCTTCTATTTCCACTCTATACTTTTCCTTCCTACCCTATGCTTTACCTAAGTTCAAACTAAACTCTACTGTGGGAATGTAGTTGTGTAGACGGAAGAGCATGAAGTACGGTGCACATGGTGTGTAGGGTCATATGGGATAAGTAGACACATGGTGTGTACATGGTGTAGGGTCATATGTGATAAGTAGAATATCCCCCTCGTAGCTCGGGTGATACCGTACCCTCATATCAATCCCTTCTGCTTCGCAGTCGGGATTGATATTCGCCGGATCACCCTCGTCCTCATGAGATATTCTTTACATATTTTAGGTACTTGTTTCCCTTCTTCCCATGCTTCATCTTCCACTCTCCTCTCCCCCATTTCCCCATTTTTCTTGCGCTATTTATGTAGGAGACTTCCGTGATAAGCATCCATTTGCTTTCGGATAATCTTTTTAAATAAATGCAATACAATACAAGAAGTCTCTGTTAGAAAGGGACAAGTCGCTTTCTTTAGCTAGTCGGGCTGTTCTTAATTTTGGTACTGTTGTGAGCCCCGCACACACACAATCCGCACTTGCAAGGAGCAGTTACAGCCTACCTACAGGCATATTAAATAGCATATAGGTTTACTGTACATTCCATCACTGGGTTCCAAGTCACGTGCAGCTTCCAAGGAAAGAGCTGGTTCAGCACTGCACTCTGATGGTTCTGAATCTGGCACATATGGCCGGAACTGCATAAGCGCAGGGGGGCGGGGGGACTCAGACCATGCCTTCACCTGGGAGGAAAAGAAGACAGGTGGATCAGTACTCCTGCAAGACCACTAATGTTAACGAACACTTTTAAAGGTTATGTGCAAAACAATGTACTTGTATAGTCATAACATTTCACCTCGTTGATCAACAAAATCCAGACATCGTTAACTTTTTTTATAATAGCAATAAAGAGAACAAATTCTGCAGTCATCGCCACACTACAACGAAGTCATGAAAGTTTACCAGAATTAATTTTCTTGTCACATTCATCAGTGGAAAGTCGTGACTGAAGAGTAACCATGCTGAACACTTGTTGTCTCACCCTAAGTGTCTGCAGGTGCATGATGATTTTAGTTTTTCTGTTCTTTGTCGTGCACGGTATGCTAGTCAGTTGAAAGTACTTGAGGCTGTTTGTATTCGTTTGCATAAGCCTGATCTTTGTAAGCAGAAGAAACATGTAGTTGCGTTAAAATTGTTTTCGTAGGTGCACAGCATGATTGTTTGTCTCACTACACAGTTTTAGCGGTATAAATATTAGTTTCTCACCCGCCGTTGCACTTAGCTCTCACTTCACTTCTATTGTCTCACCTTCCCTCATTCTATTTTGGCACTGTATTTTGTTCTCGTAACACATCATTGAATGTATATTTAATCATTGTTCAGCATGGTTACTCTTCAGTCACGACTTTTCACTGATGAATGTGACAAGAAAATTAATTCTGGTAAACTTTCATGACTTCGTTGTAGTGTGGCGATGACTGCAGAATTTGTTCTCTTTATTGCTATTATAAAATTAATTGTTGTCTCCACGTCGATTATTTGCATATCGATAACTTTAATTGATGTTAACATATCAGGTCTTACAGTATTTATTTTATAGTTCTCCAAAATATGGTAGTGCCGCTTGAATTGGGAAATACCTGATGAAACCCAAACAGGTTAGATTTGATAACAGAGTGCACGAGCACCGTTTCTCTTCGTATCCATACTCACCTTGTGGGCCATCTGAATCTGGTCCAGTCTAGATTGCTGCAGCTTACATGTATGTGTTGCTAGAGCAATGTGTGATCGGATGTCCTTTAACTCTGGGTGGTACGCCCGGCCAAATTCCTGGTAAGTAGAGAATGTATACCCGACATAGGTCGTATTAAAGGAGATCACCTTCCCTACACCGCAGTAAGTTATCACGTGCATTAACTTCTGTCTAACCACAATGCTCAGTGCACAGCAACAAGAATGCACCCAGAAAGCTATCAAGTGACTATTGGGTGATCGAGCACTGAAGATTGTTCTCTACGGAAGAACTTACATTTCTGTATTCGACTTTGAACATGGTCTGGATAGCCCGGGCATCTCGCAGACCACTCTGGGCATCTCGCAGACCACTCTGGGCATCTCGCAGACCACTCTGGGCATCTCGCAGACCACTCTGAGCATCTCTCAGACCACTCTGGGCATCTCGCAGACCACTCTGGGCATCTCGCAGACCACTCTGGGCATCACGTAGACCACTCTGGGCATCTCGCAGACCACCCTGGGCATCTCGCAGACCACTCTGGACATCTCGCAGACCACTCTGGGCATCTCGCAGACCACTCTGGGCATCTCGCAGACCACTCTGGGCATCTCGTAGACCACCCTGGGCATCTCGCAGACCAATCTGGGCATCTGGCAGACCAATCTGGGCATCTCGCAGACCACTCTGGGCATCTCGCAGACCACTCTGGGCATCTCGCAGACCACTCTGGGCATCTCGCAGACCACTCTGGGCATCTCGCAGACCACTCTGGGCATCTCGCAGACCACTCTGGGCATCTCGCAGACCACTCTGGGCATTTCGCAGACCACTCTGGGCATCTCGCAGACCACTCTGAGCATCTCGCAGACCACTCTGGGCATCTCGCAGACCACTCTGGGCATCTCGCAGACCACTCTGAGCATCCCGCAGACCACTCTGGGCATCTCGCAGACCACTCTGGGCATCTCGCAGACCACTCTGGGCATCTCGCAGACCACTCTGGGCATCTCGCAGACCACTCTCGGCGAGTTTATGCGGTCCATTACAGACTGACTGATTCTTTGGCTCTGCTCCCTGGTGAATTTGCCTTGTTCGGTAATCACATCATGTCCACTGTGACTGTCCTCAGTCGGATATGTGACGATAAACCTACGTAGTGGGCATGCACAAACGTGAAAGACATTCTCTTTGTGATTCTGCAGAGCTACGTACATACCACATACAACTGAGTTTATTGGCCTACATACCTTACATGGCAAGTGCGGCACTCATACATGACCCACCAATCACAGTACTCAATCGATTACTTTCTCACTATGACATAATAAGTTATTATAAATATTATTATAACTCACCGCTCGCACACATTGAGTTTGGACAGGTCCCCAGCATTGAGAGCAGCCGAAATAGACATCTTAAAATCCTACACTTTACCCCCCTTCGCTTTCGCCAAAGCAGAAGCAGAAAGGCCAGTTGAGTCAACCGAATATTCAGGCAGTCGCAGAATGCGACGAATGTTGCACGATGCCTCACATCCAATTTTTCTTGTCCCTATAAGAATTACAGCAGGGCATACCACAGTGATATCAACATGCAAGTATAAACTCGGTGCATCACAGCTGGATAGTGGCAAAGAGTGTTTATTCGTACATTTGTACATTTGCACTGCAGCACTCCCAGCACTGGGTATACAGTACTAGCAGTCAAGAAGGAAAGAAACGATGTCTCCGTCTTTATCTCTATTCATTATCATTCTGAAGAAGACAACCGTCGAATCGCTAAAACATTAGTATCAATCAGTCAAGTATTGCTTGTCTCTCTCTCTCTCTCTCTCTCTCTCTCTCTCTCTCTCTCTTTCTGCAGTTGACATGATAACATGTAGAGCAATAATTTAAAAAACCGATGGCTAATTTGCAGCAATGGGCACCGCAAAGATAACCATGACTCTGGTTATGCTTCTCACCTTGGAGTTTAATCCTCTTCTTCTTAACAGCTGAGGCTCTGGGGTAAGCATGATCAACAGATGCTGAACTGGTTACATCGCTAGAGGACTTGACTTTGTGGCTTGACTTTGTGGTGTGGCACCTGTAATGTTACCGACACAACAACACTTGGTCACTGACAAAATAATGTGATGCAAAGGAATCAAGAGATGGTACAACTGTTCTCACTGGCAACTAGCAACTGCATGAAATAGATCACATTCAGGTTCTACCTGTCCATTTAATTCCAATACCTGTGCTTCCCAAATTGTCATTCTGGTAAAGCCACAGGAGATGAACGGAACTCCACCAAAAGGAATCTGTGCACAGCGCGCGCCACGTTTATGGCTCCATATGAAGGCCTTTGGACGCGGAATAGCCTCCTTCAAGATCTCTTCAACACTGCAACATTTGTGCACATAGCACACATACATAGCACACATACATGATTGGAAATTTTTATTTTCATTGCTATCAGGTTCGGCCTCATTTTCTCTGTGCTGCGCTGATGAGTTCAAAAAGAACGAAACAGCATGCTGTCCGCAGATTGAGTATTTCGCTCCTGCTCTTGTAGCAGTTGAGCACTCTCATGTGGGGTAGTGCCTTCGCTGTTTGCGTTATGCAGAGCTCACTGACTTGTCAGTTGGAGCACTCTGGCAAGGTACGTTCGGGCCTGATTGGAAATTTTTATTTTCATTGCTATCAGGTTCGGCCTCATTTTCTCTGTGCTGCGCTGATGAGTTCAAAAAGAACGAAACAGCATACTGTCCGCAGATTGAGTATTTCGCTCCTGCTCTTGTAGCAGTTGAGCACTCTTGCGTGGGGTAGTGCCTTTGCTGTTTGCGTTATGCAGAGCTCACTGACTTGTCAGTTTGAGCACTCTGGCAAGGTACGTTCGGGCCTGATTGGAAATTTTTATTTTCATTGTTATCAAGTTCGGCCTCATTTTCTCTGTGCTGCGCTGATGAGTTCAAAAAGAACGAAACAGCATACTGTCCGCAGATTGAGTATTTCGCTCCTGCTCTTGTAGCAGTTGAGCACTCTTGCGTGGGGTAGTGCCTTTGCTGTTTGCGTTATGCAGAGCTCACTGACTTGTCAGTTTGAGCACTCTGGCAAGGTACGTTCGGGCCTGATTGGAAATTTTTATTTTCATTGTTATCAAGTTCGGCCTCATTTTCTCTGTGCTGCGCTGATGAGTTCAAAAAGAACGAAACAGCATGCTGTCCGCAGATTGAGTATTTCGTTCCTGCTCTTGTAGCAGTTGAGCACTCTTGCGTGGGGTAGTGCCTTTGCTGTTTGCGTTATGCAGAGCTCACTGACTTGTTAGTTTGAGCACTCTGGCAAAGTACGTTCGGGCCTGATTGGAAATTTTTATTTTCATTGCTATCAGGTTCGGCCTCATTTTCTCTGTGCTGCGCTGATGAGTTCAAAAAGAACGAAACAGCATGCTGTCCGCAGATTGAGTATTTCGCTCCTGCTCTTGTAGCAGTTGAGCACTCTTGCGTGGAGTAGTGCCTTTGCTGTTTGCGTTATGCAGAGCTCACTGACTTGTCAGTTTGAGCACTCTGGCAAGGTACGTTCGGGCCTGATTGGAAATTTTTATTTTCATTGCTATCAGGTTCGGCCTCATTTTCTCTGTGCTGCGCTGATGAGTTCAAAAAGAACGAAACAGCATGCTGTCCGCAGATTGAGTATTTCGCTCCTGCTCTTGTAGCAGTTGAGCACTCTTGCGTGGGGTAGTGCCTTTGCTGTTTGCGTTATGCAGAGCTCACTGACTTGTCAGTTTGAGCACTCTGGCAAGGTACGTTCGGGCCTGATTGGAAATTTTTATTTTCATTGCTATCAGGTTCGGCCTCATTTTCTCTGTGCTGCGCTGATGAGTTCAAAAAGAACGAAACAGCATGCTGTCCGCAGATTGAGTAGCACACATACATGTAGAAGACGTTATATTAATTATACCAGCACTCATTAACGACTCGGCTATGTACACTGCAACGATATGTGTGGGAATATGGTTGATGTGAGGCCCCTTGTAACGTGGAGCAGAACGTTATGTGGGATTGCTGCAGTGAATATCAAAATGTTATAATCCTTCAGTTCTTTGTGAGTGTGAATGCGTTTACGTGTATCCGCTAGCAGGGCTGTAACCATGGTAACGCACTGTACACTACTGTAGGGCAATGCACACTAGATATTCTTCTCTTCAAAACCTATCAATTAAACTACTCACTGCTCCTTTGGAACCAACATAAACACGACGAAGCTTCGAAGACAGCATTTTGTTGCTCTGTTTTGGTGGGTCTTACCCGTTTGAAAACGGTTTTTCTGTGGTCCTTGTTACAAAGCTAGCACGCGGTAGGGCAACTTTCAGGAAATCCTTCCATTCCTCCGCTCCATCTAATAATTCTAACCTCGTTTGCCGTGATGATATCGGATCATGATGAGGACAAAAAAAAACAAAACAAAAACGTGTCCATCTACCAATGATCTACAAAAACAAAAACAAAAACTGTTACTGCAACTGTTCCTCCCTTCCCGCCGCAGTGCTTTCTTTCCACTGACAATTCTATGTGAGTGTCAATGCAGGTCATTGTGTATTGTACTTGTACTTGTAGTACAAAACTCATGTATGTGTACGCGAATGCAAGCTAAATCTGTCCGACCCTGCAATGGCCACGACCAAGTGTCCCAACGAGAAAGTAGCGCCCGAAAAAAATAACGCCAGAGAAAGTAGCGAAGGAGAAAGTAGCGCCGGAGAAAAGAGCGCCGGATAAAATAGCGCTGGAGAAAGTCGCGCCAGAGAAAGTAGCGCCGGAGAAAGTAAAGTCGGAGAAAGTAGCGCCGGAGAAAGTGGAGTCGGAGAAAGTAGCGCCGGAGAAAGTAGAGCGGGAGAAAGTAGCGTCGGAGAAAGTAGCGCCAGAGAAAGTACTACCGGAGAAAGTAGCAAGAAAGTAGAGCCGGAGAAAGTAGTGCCGGAGAAAGTAGCGCCGGAGAAAGTATAACCGGAGAAATTGGCGCCGGAGAAAGTAGGGTCGGAGAAAGTAGAGCTGGAGAAAGTAGCGCCGGAGAAAGTAGAGTCGGAGAAAGTAGCGCCGGAGAAAGTAGCACGGGAGAAAGTAGCACCGGAGAAAGTAGCGCCGGAGAAAGTAGCGCCGGAGAAAGTACCACCGGAGAAAGTAGCGCTGGATCATGTGACCATAAATTATCACGTGATATGGATCATGTCACCATAATTATCATGTGACATGAGTCATATGACTATGTCATGTGATACGAATCATGTGACCATACCATTGAAACATGGCATGTGACCATATCATGGACGTTTCAAGGGGGATTGACCGCTCTGGATAGCACGAGTACACATGCATGCATGTGTGTGCACACATGCACACACAATGAAAAAATATGAGATTCCTTGCCAGCAAGGATAATACAGATCTGGTAATCCTGTAATCTGGCATTGTCACATACCCTGGCATGCATACACACCCTGCAACAACTAGAACAAAATGACTTATAAAAAATTCTTGAAAAGAGATCTGGCTCTCCGGCCAAAGGCCAGTATGAGAGCAAGAACTTATAACTTGGTGCACAGTGGTCATACACACTGAGATGGTAGGAGTAAAAAAGTATAACACCGTCCTGTGTTTACTCTGGCTGGTATGCACAAGGCGAGTGTCAGACAGAACATTGACGTCATGTACAATAACTTATACGGAAACTGTGCAGTTGAACAAGTGACTAAGCACTACTTGTACTGGTGACGGTCAGGGAAAACCTTGTTCTTCTCCGGCGGTACAATGGCAGCGGTCTTGGCAATGTCGTCAGTGCTCAGCTTCACCTTCTCAAACTGCAAGTTCAGCGTCATGTGGTCCGGATTGCGGGTCCCCCGGTTAGCCACCACGCCGTGGGCCAGCTCCCAGGCCAGCAGCACCTGACTGGGATCGGCACTGTGTACTTGAACGATCTAAAAATACAAACAAACATAATATAATACTCATAAAAAGGACACACTTCAGGCTCATTACAAACATCTTGAAAGTTTTTGTCACTTGTGAAGACAAAAACTTTCAAGATGTTTGTAATGAGCCTGAAGTGTGTCCTTTTTATGAGTATTATCGCATTTTTGTCTCAGAGGAAACTGTAAACATAATATACAGCACAGATTGCTCATTCTGCGCACAGAATTGTTTCGTACTCAGCTAACCAGTATAACTACCCAGCTAACCAGTATGACTACTCAGCTTACCAGTATAACTACCCAGCTAACCAGTATAACTACCCAGCTAACCAGTACAACTACCCAGCTAACCAGTATAACTACCCAGCTAACCAGTATAATTACCCAGCTAACCAGTATAACTACCCAGCTAACCAGTATGATTACCCAGCTAACCAGTATAACTACCCAGCTAACCAGTATAACTACCCAGCTAACCAGTATAACTACCCAGCTAACCAGTATAACTACCCAGCTAACCAGTATGATCACCCAGCTAACCAGTATAACTACCCAGCTTACCAGTATAACTACCCAGCTAACCAGTATAACTACCCACCTAACCAGTATATGTACCCAGCTAACCAGTATAACTACCCAGCTAACCAGTATAACTACCCAGCTAACCAGTATAACTACCCATCTAACCAGTATGACTACCCAGCTAACCAGTATGACTACCCAGCTAACCAGTATAACTACCCAGCTAACCAGTATAACTACCCAGCTAACCAGTATGACTACCCAGCTAACCAGTATAACTACCCAGCTAACCAGTATAACTACCCAGCTAACCAGTATAACTACCCAGCTAACCAGTATAACTACCCAGCTAACCAGTATAACTACCCAGCTAACCAGTATGACTATAATTATTAGGACAGGCAGCATAAATGCTTAACATTCCGGTATGACTGCGCAGACAGCCAATACGACTGCTCAGTCAACCAGTATGAATGCTCAAACACTACGGCAAACATGACTGCTCAGACAGCCAGCATAGCTGCTCAGTCAGCCAGCATGACTGCTCGACCAGCCAGTATGACTGCTTGATCAACCAGCATGACTGCTCAAACAGCCAGCACGACCGCTCAGCCAGCCAGCACACCTTGGACACTGCTTTGCTCCTACTGTATATGCGAGGATTCCTTTCTTGTCGGGATATGTGTTAGGTGAGATCAGATTGATGATCACAGCAAACATGTTATCATCCAGGGCAATACAACAAACCCATGTACACGTTCGGGGCTGCAGTCAATACAACAAACCCATGTACACGTGAGGGGATGCAGTCAATACAACAAACCCATGTACACGTTCGGGGATGCAGTCAAAGCCACACCGTTGGGCACTTCCCCATATCTATTTTCTCTTGCACGCTTTCAAAGTAGAAAGCAACAGTGCAGAATGCATGGCTCAATTAGCCATCACCTCATCACTCCATCTCCCTGATCTCACTATGCAAGACACATAACACACATGCAGAACTAAGCAGTGCACTGGTATGATGATTTGTTTGGATAGGTGAGTAGAAATGCATGAGTATTATCATCCTGTGTTTTATATGTGGAACCCTCAAGACAACTGCAACTACACTCATCCCTCGTTTATCCGAGTGGTCCGGGACCGGACACTGCCCGTAACTTTGAAATGTCCGTAACTCCGAATATTTCAATGGGGAAGGGCCAAAGATTTGCCCTATAATGTAACTATTTACACAAAAAGGGACAAAAAAGTAGTAATATTTCCACTAAAACTCACTGAAAGAGTACCCGGCAGACTGAAGTGCCCGTGACCTTGGTGTCTGGAAAACAGAGGTATGAGTGTACGAATGAGTGTTCTCCTGTTCCCATGTGCCACTTCAGCTGCGTAGAAAAGACGAGCACACTAGCCTTACCTGCATGACAACGAGTGCTTGGAGCGTCGAGTGTGACCAGCCGTGTGTCGAAGGGGCGTAGTCTGGGCAGCTCATTGGAGTGTAGCCGTTGAAGGTGATGTTGCGCTCTTGACAGAACTTAATCAAGTCGTTCTCATGACAGTATGGGTGATACTCAACCTGATCAACAAATAGAACAAAAACACACAAAAACACACACAAATTGAAGTCAATACGGGATACCATGATCCTTCAAATTGCCCAAGTGAGAGTTTCCAAGCTAGAACAAAAGTCTGGATACAATTTTACACCAGTTTTCGAAATGCTTCTGAAAAATAAGTGAGAATCTGCCAATGTACATTGTGCTAGTATCTACATGCACTGTTACAGGAGTTACCTACAACAGACTGGAAAATAGTTCCTTCCATCTCTCTCTCTCTATCTCTCTCTCTCTCTCTCTATCTATCTCTCTATATCTCTCTCTCTCTCTCTCTCTCTCTCTCTCTCTCTCTCTCTCTCTATCTCTCTATCTCCCTATCTCCCTATCTCCCTATCTCCCTATCTCTCTATCTCTCTATCTGTCTCTCTGTCTCTCTATCTTCCTCTTTGTCTCTCTCTCTTTCTTTCTCTCTGTGTATCTCTCTCTCTTTCTGTCTCTGTCTCTCCGTCTCTCTCTCTCTCTCTCTTTGTCTCTCTCTCTCTCTCTCTCTCTTTCTCTCTTTTTCTCTCACTCTCTCACTCTCTCACTCTCTGTCTCTCTGTCTCTCTCTGTCTCTCTCTCTCTCTCTCTCTCTCTCTCTCTCTCTCTCTCTCTCTCTCTCTCTCTCTCTCTCTCTCTCTTATCACTCAGACACCAAGACAATGTGCAACTAACCTGGTTGAGTAAAGGTAGCAACTCTTTCATATCAATGATGTCCTGACGATGATTTTGCTCATAATTTGACATCCGATTGCTGTAGTCGAGCCTGAGATAAAAAGAAGAGCGAATGAACGACACATAAAGCAAAATATCTAAAGATAGCTGGAAACAGAGAGAGAGAACGTTAGGGAGAAATACTAAGACAAGCAGTGAAAAAGAGCAATAAGAAGATGCACAGAGAGAGAGAAAGGGGGAGAGAGAGAGAGAGAGAGAGAGAGTAAGTTACATTTATAAAGACAGGTAAGTCTAACAAATGAGGACGGAGACCTCTACAACAGGGTTTTTACGCCTGAAAGCAGGTGCATGATTTAACAAGCAGGTTGTCAGTCTAGATTTTATGCGCAGAGGGAGAAAAAGCGCAGAATTTGTGTAATGAGATGAAAAGCAGAAATAATAAGAAATAATAAGAAAAGATGAAATGAAAGCCTGCTCACAACCCCGCCCAGCCTTGCAAACTGGGTATGGTGGATTAAGAACCCGGTTCAACGCTCGAGCAAGCGCTCTCCACTCAAGGTGTACACAGCAACAGATAAGAACTCATATGGGGAAATTATAGAAAAGAAATAATAAGATAAAGAGAACCAAAGCATATTGCCTCTGTGTAAGATAAAGAGAATAAATTTCAACGCACATACAGTACCTCAGAAAAGTGGATCTTCCGACCAGTGTTTTTGTTGACGTCGCAACCAGATGATGTAGCTGCTTCGCAGAGACGTCTTACTGCACAAATTACAAATAAATTTTATTCTTCGATCAGAAAACCCAAGCGCTTTCAGAGCCCTCCGAAGAGAGTCCGGGATGAAACCACGCACACCTACCTCAACCGAAAGAGAGAGAGAGAGAGAGAGAGAGAGAGACAGCGAGGGAAGGAGAGAAAGAGAGAGAGAGAGAGAGAGAGAGAGAGAGAGAGATAGAGAGAGAGAGAAAGAGAGAGGGAGGGAGAGCGAAAACGAGAGCGAGCGAGAGAGAGAGAGAGAGAGAGAGAGAGAGAGAGAGAGAGAGAGAGTGAGAGTGAGAGTGAGAGTGAGAGTGAGAGTGAGAGTGAGAGAGAGAGAGAGAGAGAGAGAGGGAGGGAGAGAGAGAGAGAGAGAGAGCGAGGCAGAGGGGTAGAGATATACAGAGAGAAAGACAAAAGAACAGAAAGAGAGACACACCAACTGTCACACAGCAAAGACAGATAGACTTACATGAACACAAATAGGCATAGGTTTATTAAAACAGGCAGAGACAAGTTGACCAGTATACTGTAGTTTGCACAGACAATCCGACAGACACTGTTTTCTGTTGCTTTCATTCACCTTGTTTGAACATGTCCTGCAGAGCTTTCCATGTTTGCTGGCGACAAGTTGAATGTGGCTGGCTGACCTTGCCAAGCTGGATCTTTACTCTTGCCAGGTGGTCTAGGCCAGTGTATGAGAAGCAGATCAACGTACTTCATCTGCCACAGGAACACAAGTTTTGGAATTGATGCACACACGTACGAACAGACATACATGACTGTTACTATTCCTGTAGCTATGCAGAAGACGTTACTTCAGTAACGTCTGGCGCTAGCCAGGGTCCACACAGCTTTAATTTGGTGTTTGTTTGTGTGTTCGTTTGTGCCACGCCTGGCGCTATCCGTATCTGACGGCAAAAAGCATGGGATGTTATAAATGTTTCAATTCTCCTTTTTTTTCAGGCATATCCTGGGATTCGAACCCGCACTATCGCCCTACATGCATTCCCCCATACACTTCGCATTCATACCCATTCTTCCAAGTTGCTTTACGTTATTATCTTGCGTTTGAAAGCCCTATTTGAATATTACGGGCAGCTGTATGTGGCCAGCTGTGTTTGATGGTACGGTACGGTACGGGAGACGGTGTCGTATTACCCTCGATCGTACCTGTCCCGTACCTATCCCTACCGTACCGTGCCATCAAAGACGGCTGGCCACAATGCATATTCAAATAGGGCTTTCAAATGCAAGATCACAATGTGAAACAACTTGGAAGACTTAGTATGTATGCGAAGTGTATCGGGGGATGCATGCAGGGCGCGCGATAGTGCGGGTTCGAATCCCAGGTTATGTCTTAAAACAAGGATTTTTTTAAAGAATTTATAACATCCCTATGCTTTTTTTTGTCAAGATCATCAAGGCAAAAAGGCATAGCGTAGGTCCCTGAGCTTCCAAGCTCTCTCGTACATACATACAGACAAACAAACAAACAAACAGACAGATAGACAGACAAACAAACAAACAAACAGACAAACAAACAAACAAACAAACAGACAAAAAACAAACAAACAGACAAACAAACAAACAGACAGACAAACAGACAAACAAACAGACAAACAGACAGACAGACAGACAAACAGATAGACATACAGGCAGACAGAATAAACAGACAAACAGACAGACAGACAGACAGACAGACTGACAGACAGACAGACAAACAAACAGACAAACAAACAGACAGACAAACAGACAGACAGACAGACAGACAAACAGACAGACAGACAGACAGACAAACAGACAGACAGACAGACAGACAGACAGACAGACAGACATGCAGACAAACAGACAGACAGATAGACCGGCCGATAGACAGACAGACAGACAGATATACAGACAGACAGATAGACAGAGAGACAGTGAGACAGACAGACAAACAGACCGACAGACAGACTAACAAACAGATAGACAGACAGACAGACAGACAGACAGACAGACAGACAGACAGACAGACAGACAGACAGACAGACAGACAGACAGACAGACAGACAGACAGACAGACAGACAGACAGACAGACAGACAGACAGACAGACAGACAGACAGACAGACAGACAGACAGACAGACAGACAGACAGACAGACAGACAGACAGACAGACAGACAGACAGACAGACAGACAGACAGACAGACAGACAGACAGACAGACAGACAGACAGACAGACAGACAGACAGACAGACAGACAGACAGACAGACAGACAGACAGACAGACAGACAGACAGACAGACAGACAGACAGACAGACAGACAGACAGACAGACAGACAGACAGACAGACAGACAGACAGACAGACAGACAGACAGACAGACAGACAGACAGACAGACAGACAGACAGACAGACAGACAGACAGACAGACAGACAGACAGACAGACAGACAGACAGACAGACAGACAGACAGACAGACAGACAGACAGACAGACAGACAGACAGACAGACAGACAGACAGACAGACAGACAGACAGACAGACAGACAGACAGACAGACAGACAGACAGACAGACAGACAGACAGACAGACAGACAGACAGACAGACAGACAGACAGACAGACAGACAGACAGACAGACAGACAGACAGACAGACAGACAGACAGACAGACAGACAGACAGACAGACAGACAGACAGACAGACAGACAGACAGACAGACAGACAGACAGACAGACAGAAAGGCAGGCCGGCAGGCAGGCAGGCAGGCAGGCAGGCAGGCAGGCAGGCAGGCAGGCAGACAGACAGACAGACAGACGGACAGACATCTGGAAGAAGATTGCTTTCCACTCGATGACATGCCAACAAATGTCTAGCAACAAGATTTGCGTTAAAAATCACAGCCGTAGATAGGCGAATCACACTAAGGGGCCATCTGTAAATACATGTATTTACTTCGAGACGTCTAAGAGGCGTTTCTGGTGCGTGGGTTCGCCTGCAAGGCGTTTCTAAAAAATACATTTCGGAGTGCATGCATACCAAACTACGCGTGTACATGGTGTCATATGCATTTTAGTACATGACGTAGCAGCACTGCTATAGCTACAGCTACATGTAGTACATGTAGTACATGTACTACATGTACTACATGTACTACATGTAGTTCATGTAGTACATGTAGTACCAAGAAGGGTATACTCTTGCTATAAAGAATGGAGGTGGGAAACAGGATACTCGGCATTGGTTTGAAGTTCAACTCTGAACTGCAAACGACAAGGGTTCCCTATCACGAAATTCGCTATAATGCGAGTTTGTTATAAGTGCAGTCGGCTGTACTATAATTATGTGTTCATAGTGTTAACTGGTTTGATGGTGTCTATTATTAGTAGTGGTATTATCTGCATTTTTAGGGGGCGTTTCTGGGGGTGGGTGGGTGAGTCAAGAAAGAAACGCCTTTTAGACGTCTCTAAGTAAATACATGTATTTACGGACGGCCCCTAACAGGTGAAACGTTTAGAATCAGCTAAATACTGCTATGAAGAGTAGATAAACAAGAGTGTGCAACTCCCGGATGGGTTGGCCCACGGTGGAATTTTTGGTTGACGCAATCCTTTCTATGACGCACACTCTGCAAGTCTTTTGGGAAGTTTTGCCTCACGCACTTGGCCGGCTATACATTACAAGGTCGGTGCCCAGCACGTGCTCTCGCACTGCTCTGCGGCAAAATGATCGTGCTCTGTACCAAGGTGACGTCAACAAAAAATTCTGCCATGGGCCGGGTATCTGCAGATTATGCAGAAGAGATGCGTGGAACACTATTGTTTATCACCTCTTGCTGCTATTTAGTGACCTTGTCATCACACAAAATAACCGACCGACGAACAGACAGAGAAAAAGATATACATGATATAGACAAAAATGTGTCCTCATGCATAATTATAATTAAGAAGTAGTTAACGACGACAAACTGGCACTTAATTTCGATAGAAATAAGTACACAAGGGAAAAGTGACAGGACAATTGCACAGAGGGACAGAACCTATCATGGCTGTCTTCAAAACGTTACCCCGTTACGCTCAGTTCTGTCCCTCTCTGAAATGATCCACTTTTCTCTTATGTCAAAATACGAACACAGAAACATATACCCTTTCCGCAAATATCATAATATTGTTTTTGAGAGAGTTTTGAATTTCAGGGTAGTTTTAGAAAGAAATGCAGGAATGCAAGAGTCTTGTTGGTACGAACGCTGAACAGGATATCATACCTGCTAACCATCCCGATTTTGGCCAGGACCGTCCCGATATCGAGGGTGGCAATTCTCACCCAACAGTGTATTTGCTGCACGCCTCACAACTACACGTACCTAATATGTATGTGCATACATGTAGGTATGCTATTGTCACCATCTCAGCTTTGCAAACGGTTGACAGGTAGGGATGCTATGATCAAGCAGGATTCTTCACTGCAACGTTCCCACTAACTGTGCTCCAGTGCTCTGGATCCAGTGCTGCACATATCACCAATGCCAGCACCGGTACTCCAGTATCACCACTGATACCATCGATACCACCAGCACACGTACATCCATTGCCATCCGCACAAGCACCACCACCAGAGTTGCCAGTAGCACCAAACACTACAGTCATCACCATCATCACAATCATCTGCACAAGCATCACCAGCTCACGTGCTCACTCACTCACTCACTCACTCACTCACTCACTCACCCACTCACTCAATAACTCATTCCTACACTCATTCTCTCTCCAGACCCATCAGTGCATTTTACCTGCAGTGATGATAAAATGGGGCCAATCTGAACCATTGTGTCATTGTAACCCATGGCTGCACCAGGAATCAGACCTCCACTTCCAACCTAAAAAGTAGCCAAGGCCACAAACAAACACAGGCACACCCATACAAAACACATACACACGCACACGCATACATACACACACGCATACAAACACACACACACGCATACACACACACAACACACACACACACGCATACAAACACACCCACACACACACGCATACAAACACATACACACACAAGCGTGCACATGCAAAATAGAGAATAGAGTACAATATGATTAAACGGATGCCGATGGCTACAGCAAGTTGTCATTATTGTTGAACTATGGATTCCAATATGATAGCAAAGATTATCAAGTGAAATTGCCCTATACTGACCAGTGGACCTGAAATCAGCCTCACCCACAAATGACCACTGACCTCTTCTGAATTATTGTGTGGTGCGGGGAGGTGAAGGGAGGGGGGGGGCAGGGGTGATGGGAGAGAGAGAGAGGGGGGAGGGGTGAAGGGAGGGGTGGGGGAAGGTAGTGGGTGATAATTTCCTAACCCATCTGAAATCACCGCCTCCCAACTATATTACAAGACTGAGTGAGTTAAGTCAGGTAGAGGCTGAAGAACACATTGAATGTAGCCAGAAGGAATCAGACAAGGGACCCTCGTTCATGGCCTGCAACACTCTACGACCAAGCTATGGTGTTGTCCGGACTACTCGGTCAGATATGTATTTGGGATAGAGTACATGAGAGCAGGAGTGAGCAGCTGAAAACCGGATTCAGTTGCTTACAACATCCTGGATATATCTTTTACTGATGGCAGTGTGTAGAAGCAGTATTTAAGCAGGTTTCCTACCGCATGACAGCAGCTGCAGCTCAGTTGTACACACTACGCCACTTACCACCATTCATCAGTGTTCGGAAGGCTCAAGCCCGACCCTTTCACAAATACCCCGTTCTCACACACAGTCTTCACACCTAGATCTGAGCTGTTTGAACTGCAAACAAAACTAGGGATTACCATAGAGCAATACCTAACTGTTCTCTAGCAAGGCCTCTACTCAATCAACAACGTATGAGATACAAACTAAAGAACTTATACAGAATCTAACAAGGACTCTGGCAAGGGGGCCAGCTAGGAAGCTTCAGCTGGTGTCTATTGCGGGAAACAAGCAGCAGGCAGCAAAACAGCTAAAGAGAGTATGTGAAAGTGTAGCAAGCAAGCTGGAAATGCCATTGATTAATCGCAGCACACCTCACTGCTACAAAGGAAGCATTGGAGCATGAAACTGATATTGCAGTGAAGATAAGTCCATACAACTGCACAAGGACCTCTTGCAAATGAAGCATAGCGGCACCAGTATTGTATTCTGGAAACAATGAAGACTTCATATAAGTAGTGGTGGTATAAGTACTCTCCAGTGTGTAGTGGCGCCATGCAAGGATCATGGAAGAATAATCGTAAAAGTAGGAAGTACTGTATTCTTCTAAACATCCTCCCCTTCCTTGATTAACCCGCCATTAATCAACCTCTACGCTGCTATTATGATACTGTACATACTGTAAGTTGTTGTTGCAACAAGCAATGACATTGTGCTGTGAGATTGTATAATCTACTACTACTACTACTACTACTACTACTACTACTACTACTACTACTACTACTACTACTACTACTACTACTACTACTACTACTACTACTACTACTACTACTACTACTACTACTACTACTACTACTACTACTACTACTACTACTACTACTACTACTACTACTACTACTACTACTACTACTACTACTACTACTACTACTACTACTACTACTACTACTACTACTACTACTACTACTACTACTACTACTACTACTACTACTACTACTACTACTACTACTACTACTACTACTACTACTACTACTACTACTACTACTACTACTACTACTACTACTACTACTACTACTACTACTACTACTACTACTACTACTACTACTACTACTACTACTACTACTACTACTACTACTACTACTACTACTACTACTACTACTACTACTACTACTACTACTACTACTACTACTACTACTACTACTACTACTACTACTACTACTACTACTACTACTACTACTACTACTACTACTACTACTACTACTACTACTACTACTACTACTACTACTACTACTACTACTACTACTACTACTACTACTACTACTACTACTACTACTACTACTACTACTACTACTACTACTACTACTACTAGCACTACTAGCACTACTACTACTACTACTACTACTACTACTACTACTAGCACTGAGCAAAACATTTCAGTCATTACAGTGCTTACAGTGATTCTTCCTCTACGATCGGGCAAACTCTCGTGATAGGTCGGGTGAAGACTTTGGAGCCCACTTGGACACGCACAACTCTAACATTGCCATCCGATCCTGGCATGACCTCCACAATGCGACCGATGGGCCACTGGCCGCGTGGCGTGGCTGAAGCGACAACAACGACAGCATCGCCAATCTTCATATTCTTCTGTTGTGTTCGCCACTGCTGTCTGGAATTCAGAGCTGGCACGAGTTCCTTCATCCACCGTTGCCAGCTGTTCTTGATCATGTTCTGCACGTATAGCCACCGACGAGTATGTATAATATACATAATAATAATAATACCACAGCACGCACAAAAATACCACAGCACGCATAATAATAATAATAAAAATAATAATAATAATAATAATAATAATAATAATAATAATAATAATAATAATAATAATAATACAGCACGTGAGCAAAGAACAGAGAACAATGCATGGGAATAAACTGTAATTAAGCCAAGTCCGCTTCTGTCTCCAGTCAACAAAAACTCATCAATAAACAATGTCTGATCTCCATTTCGACTTGTCTGCAGCAAATGCTCGTGCTCCTTCTAGGTCGCTGGCATTCTTCGAAGGAATGTCGTGCCCTGTCAGGTCCTTCATGATGGTGGTAGGGAGAGTAGCCGCGGGACGGCCCCTTCGTCCACGTGACCCCGCTTGAAAATAGCAGGACATCGCAAGGCAAGGGGATGACTGCTCACTCATCCTCAGCACATGGCCGAGGATGGACGAGTATGTATGTAAGTGTGTTTTTATTTGAATTCGCAAGTACACACGGGCTACGAGCCCAATTACATGGAAGCGAATGTGATAATGAGGTTAATTAAGCAAAAGGGTGGAGGAAGGAGGAGGACGGTAGCAAAGCAAAAGGGAGGACAATTCAGGAGCAAAATTAACAATTGCACAAATGAGAGTACCTGAGACTGAGAGTACCTGTGGAGCGATAAAATGCTAAAGCAAACGAGTGGGGCTGAAATCAGTCGCATCCACTTCTGGGGCAAAGCTTCCACCAGCCATGCCTATGACGACGTGGTTTGGTGTCAGTGGGATGTCGTCACGTGGATCAGACGACACGTACGAGAGCGGACGAGAGTTGAGCAAACCTTCTACTCCAACAAACGCTGTCTGGAGTTCTTCATCTGTCACATCTGCATTCTGGAGGAGGGCACGAAGGGCTCGTTTTGCCGATTTTACCATAGCTTCGTGAACACCTCCAAAATGTGGTGCAAGTGGAGGATTGAAGGACCAGTGGATACCATTGTTGGCTGCTTTCTGAGCAATCTTCTCTTCGTCAAACTGGTTGATCAACTCTTGTAGTTCCCGCTGTGCACCGACAAAATTCGTACCATTGTCCGACCGCACATGTGTTGGCACTCCTCTTCTGCTGCAGAAACGCTCGAATGCGTTCAGGAAGCAGTCTGTTGCTAGCAAAGTAGCCATTTCTAGATGCACTGCACGACTGGTCACACACGTGAACAGACAGAGATACTACTTAGCACGACGCTGACCACGACCTTGCTTTGTCTCGAAGGGGCCAGCGTAGTCAACAGATGTTCTTGCGAAGGCTTCCAACGGTTCTGACAGTCGGCTCTTCGGCAGTGGTGCCATCACTTGTGTTGCTGGCCTAGATTTCTTTCGCTTACAATAATTGCAGGCTGCCTCTATCTCGTGGCCGGGATCACCTCTCTTGCTGCTATAACCCAGAAACGTTCCTGCAGTTGTGTCATGGTTTCCTTGACGCCACTGCGGTGTGCTGCCTTCCCGTGATAATGTCGGACTAGAACTTGCATGGCATGTCCGTTCCGAGCCATGATCATTGGATGTTGAGCATCATACGACAGGAATTGCACATTTTGTAGGCGTCCTCGTATTCGTAGAATGCCCAATTCGTCCAGGAATGGGGAGAGACCCGCCAACTTGCTGCCTGTTGGGACCGCTTTTCCTTTCCGGACTAACTCGTACTTTGCTGGAAATGCTTCCATAAAAGCAGCTTTTAATGACTGTCTTCTCAGTGTCTACTATTTCCCCGTGTCCGTTGTTAGACCAGTCACAACTCTCACTGCTACTGGAGTGCGACAATTGTTCGCAAAACGAATAACCCTGTCGGACCAATCTAGCCATTTAGAGTAACGACTGGGATCAAGTCGCCAACCACTGCTGTTGTTCTCCGCTGATTTTTGCGTTGCTAGCACAACTGACTGGGCTTGTGCATTAGCTGCTGACTTAGCTGTCTCAGTGTCAGTCTGCTTCTTCACACATCGTATTGCTGCTGAATCGAATTTGGTCGACTTCCGTGTCTCTTGGTCAACTGCAGTGCTGCTCTTCTCGGGTAGAACTGTTGCCGGCCACTCAGACTCCATCAGCTGAAGGAAACTCGGTGCTTCCCACCATTGCGAGTGTTGTGCCAGGAATTCGGCTGAGTGTCCCCGTGTCAAATGATCTGCTGGATTTTCTGCAGTGGGTACATAACGCCACTGTGATGGATGGGTGGATTCCTGAATGTACGCAACACGATTTCCCACGAAGGTCTTCAGTTTTCGACTTGCTCCACGTATCCAATGTAGGACGTCCTGGCTGTCGGTCCAGAAGACGACTGATGTGGAGTGACTGAGTGCTTTGATGATTGGTTTCACTAGGTCTACACCAGCTACTGCGGCGAGGAACTCTAATCTTGGAATGCTGGTGGCGGTGGTTGGCGCGACTCTGCTCCTTGACATTATGGGTCGGCATGACACTGTCTCGTCTCTGTTCATCACTCGATAGTACAGTATGCTACTGCTCCTGAGGCATCCTGTGAGACATCGGCGAAGATGTGCACCTATGTAGTCAGTGTATGTACTCAGTGTGTGTACTCAGTGTGTGTACTCAGTGTGTGTACTCAGTGTATGTACTCAGTGTGTGCACTCAGTGTATGTACTCAGTGTATGTACTCAGTGTGTGTACTCAGTGTATGCACTGAGTGTATGTACTCAGTGTATGTACTCAGTGTATGTACTCAGTGTATGCACTCAGTGTATGTACTCAGTGTATGTACTCAGTGTATGTACTCAGTGTATGTACTCAGTGTATGCACTCAGTGTATGTACTCAGTGTGTGTACTCAGTGTGTGTACTCAGTGTATGTACTCAGTGTATGTACTCAGTGTATGTACTCAGTGTATGTACTCAGTGTATGTACTCAGTGTATGTACTCAGTGTATGTACTCAGTGTGTGTACTCAGTGTGTGTAGTGTATGTACTCAGTGTGTGTACTCAGTGTATGTACTCAGTGTGTGTACTCAGTGTATGTACTCAGTGTGTGTACTCAGTGTGTGTACTCAGTGTATGTACTCAGTGTATGTACTCAGTGTGTGTACTCAGTGTATGTACTCAGTGTATGTACTCAGTGTATGTACTCAGTGTATGCACTCAGTGTATGTACTCAGTGTGTGTACTCAGTGTGTGTACTCAGTGTATGTACTCAGTGTATGTACTCAGTGTATGTACTCAGTGTACATGTATGTACTCAGTGTATGTACTCAGTGTATGTACTCAGTGTGTGTACTCAGTGTATGTACTCAGTGTATGTACTCAGTGTATGTACTCAGTGTATGTACTCAGTGTGTGTACTCAGTGTATGTACTCAGTGTGTGTACTCAGTGTATGTACTCAGTGTGTGTACTCAGTGTGTGTACTCAGTGTATGTACTCAGTGTATGTACTCAGTGTATGTACTCAGTGTATGTACTCAGTGTATGTACTCAGTGTGTGTACTCAGTGTGTGTACTCAGTGTGTGTACTCAGTGTATGTACTCAGTGTATGTACTCAGTGTATGTACTCAGTGTATGTACTCAGTGTATGTACTCAGTGTGTGTACTCAGTGTGTGTATTTTAAATTTAGAAGAGAAAAGGACACATGAATACGAGTTAAGAATAACTCTCCATCACTGTAACATGATACTTTATACAGTCAGAAAGTGCAATAACTAGGCACAAAACTGACGGAGTACTGAAACATCCGACGTCCTGACACCTAGCTTCAACACATCTCCGTAGCGCTAACCGACAGCCTTCCAACTTGGAAGGTTCAAGGTTATGGAAAGACCAAAGAGGGGAAGGCAAGCGCAACGAAAACGAGCAAAAGCTACAGTCCCAACGGAACAAAGAATGTCGATTGTTACTGGACGATGACGAGACCAGTACGATATTTGACAAAGCTTCGGCTTGTACAATTCGTTTTCGCAAAGCTTCCCTTTCTTTACTTATCTTTGATATTTATGACCCACCCAAGTTGGGTGGTGTGCTGCTTTGCTGCTTCGAATTGTAGTTAGACCGCTTTGTCAAATATCGTACTGGTCTCGTCATCGTCCAGTAACAATCGACATTCTTTGTTCCGTTGGGACTGTAGCTTTTGCTCGTTTTCGTTGCGCTTGCCTTCCCCTCTTTGGTCTTTCCATAACCTTGAACCTTCCAAGTTGGAAGGCTGTCGGTTAGCGCTACGGAGATGTGTTGAAGCTAGGTGTCAGGACGTCGAATGTTTCAGTACTCCGTCAGTTTTGTGCCTAGTTATTGCACTTTCTGACTGTATAAAGTATCATGTTACAGTGATGGAGAGTTACTCTTAACTCGTATTCATATGTCCTTTTCTCTTCTACATTTATTTATGGCTCAACATCCGAGTTTCATATTTTAAATTATTATTATTATTTCACAATCAAAATGACATAGTGCCAATAAGCATGTGATGCGGGCGATTTTAACCAGCCTTAACCAGCCATGGTGAAATAAATACAGTAAACAGTACTAGTAATCAAAGTAGTGGTTGCGACTTCGGCCATGATGTGTAAGAAAGGGTTTGCTCCCCACACCGAATAGCGCGAGCTCAGGTGTGGGGAGCAAACCCTTTTTTAGTACTAGTAATCAACCAGTAAAATGCAAAGAAACCGCTAGAAGCAGTATGCGTAGTAGTCTATGGCCGAGATACCAGAAACCATATCAAACTCAGCACGGGGGTCGAGGTACTAAAACGATTACCAAACTAAGTCAAGGATTGACCATTACATGCTGCATTCTCCCACTGCTAACGTGATCGAAGGGCAGCCGTTGATTCTTGACGCTTTGTGCTGATGACCTCTCAGGACTGTGAGTCTGTGACTGCGGCATTGACCAGCGCGAAAGACAGTTGAGTGCGGATGTATGCCATGACGATAAAGGCTCGGACCTCTTATCGGCCAACATGGATGCAATCCGAGCGTAGAGATTGCCAGCTGCCTTGCCATGACCAACTAGTACCTGTGGTGTTGAGCATGACCAGGATGAATGATCCGTGCTCTACCTCAACGACTCTTCTCTCATAACTTCTTCTCTTTTCCTTTTCGTGCTTGCGGTACACTATCGGGATTGATGACTTCTGGTTTGAGGGGGCAAATGGGTTGAAAACCCGGACATCAAGGAATGTCCTCTCAAAAAGTGTGTGTACTCAGTGTGTGTACTCAGTGTGTGTACTCAGTGTATGTACTCAGTGTGTGTACTCAGTGTATGTACTCAGTGTATGTACTCAGTGTATGTACTCAGTGTATGTACTCAGTGTGTGTACTCAGTGTATGTACTCAGTGTATGTACTCAGTGTGTGTACTCAGTGTATGTACTCAGTGTATGTACTCAGTGTATGTACTCAGTGTATGTACTCAGTGTATGTACTCAGTGTATGTATTCAGTGTATGTACTCAGTGTATGTACTCAGTGTATGTACTCAGTGTATGTACTCAGTGTGTGTACTCAGTGTATGTACTCAGTGTATGTACTCAGTGTATGTACTCAGTGTATGTATTCAGTGTATGTACTCAGTGTATGTACTCAGTGTATGTACTCAGTGTATGTACTCAGTGTATGTACTCAGTGTATGCACTCAGTGTATGTACTCAGTGTATGTACTCAGTGTATGTACTCAGTGTATGTACTCAGTGTATGTACTCAGTGTATGTACTCAGTGTATGTACTCAGTGTGTGTACTCAGTGTATGTACTCAGTGTGTGTACTCAGTGTGTGTACCCAGTGTGTGTACTCAGTGTATGTACTCAGTGTATGTACTCAGTGTATGTACTCAGTGTATGTACTCAGTGTGTGTACCCAGTGTATGTACTCAGTGTATGTACTCAGTGTGTGTACTCAGTGTATGTACTCAGTGTATGTACTCAGTGTATGTACTCAGTGTATGTACTCAGTGTATGTACTCAGTGTATGTACTCAGTGTATGTACTCAGTGTATGACTCAGTGTATGTACTCAGTGTATGTACTCAGTGTGTGTACTCAGTGTGTGTATTTTAAATTATTAGAGAGGTTTTGCAGAGCGAACGTTCGCGCGAATTTTCGTTTGACGTCACGAAAAGCGAAACTTCGTGCGAACGTTCGCAGTTTTGAACGCGAAAGTGGACCGTATGCGTGTTAAAACAAAATGGCGTCACGATTTATTGAAAGTGGTATAGTTGGTGGAACGAGTGTTCAAACCCATTTGAACTTCATACTGTTCGTCTTCTTTTTGACATGCTCTCTTTCCATCGTCCTTAGCTTTTGTTTGTTGAGAGCTGTTTTGGCTTTCTCCTATACCTCTGGGGGATGCCAAGTGATGGTTTTGAGAGGCTGGTGATGGCTATGAGCGAGAGTTTGCCGATCGGCGTCGTCCTCGCTATAGCGATGAAAATACTAGTTACTGCGCACCTGGCAGATATTACAACACGTCGGAGCGTCCAGGAGCAAAGGAATCTTGGGTTTTCACTGGAATCTAGTTCCACCAGCATCGTGTAGCCCACCGTCGGTGAATGGCGGTCCAGAAAGGTCGAAACTGGTCTTCTGCAGCATCTCGCAGTCCTGCGAGTCACACTGAATACGCCTGTCATGTATTCTACAAATAAAAATCACGAAGTAGTGGACTTTACAGTGATGAGTCTATCCTGTATGCTGCAAAAGACGCAGGAAATGTGACTGGTGTCCGTACACTGGACGCCAATATCATCCCAGTCTTATCCTGCAGGATCTGTTTGACATTGACATACCGGTATGCAGTGGGTCGACATTGGCCTGGTTTGGCAGCTATCTGCCTGGGTGGATGTAGCAGGTTTGCATTGGCGCGTCATCCAGTCCAACATTTTCTTGTAACTGTGGAGTACCGGCAGGGTCTGAGAGGTTGCTCGTGCTGTGAACACATCTCTACTGCCTGTCTCGTCCTGGAAGTGCCGTCTCGCCGCTTCCTTGCTCTACAGTCACGCCGTTATTTCGCTTTGTTTCGTGGTGCAGCTCAAAACCTGCCCAAACAACTGTGAGCTCGCAACATGGTATGGACAAATTGCACCACTCATGCTGGTTAACTAAAACCGGGATAGTCGAGTAAGCGAGTTCACTCCCTGGGCCATGGCAAGATCTGTTCAGCGCGGGCTATTCCAACCTCCAAGTGCATAGTCACCGATCGATCCATGCGATGGTGGTTGACCTACAAAGAGCCAAGGTCTACGAGTACTACTATTGGATGCTGTCTACATGCAGTCAACAAAATCAAAGTACCTCAGTATGCCCCAGAACAGGGCATGTGCATCTATAGCATGACACAACAGGGGTTCTGGCGGCACCTGTCAAACAAGCAGTAGCGACTAGTGCCAGCTACCTATTGGAGGCTAGCCGCTACAGTCTGTCACTGGAGATAATTATTATGTTCACTGTTTAGACTGAGCACAATCAATGATGCCCAATCAATCTGCCCAATGTGTGTTCTGTTCCACCTAATTATAACGTCCCATCGCATCAACCCTACTACACGCACATGTCGTCACTCTAGCACGACTTGTGTTATTATTGTTTATTTTGATTCGCACGATAAATAGAGCACAATAAACGTTAACTTGACCGAAGGTAAAAGGGGACTGCAGATAGAGGAACACATCGAGGTACAGGTGCCGGCATCAATACAGTATCAGAGAGGTACGCAGAAAAAACTCTCGTAAGCCCAAGGGGAAGTGGTTGATGAGGGATGAATGCACTCTCCACGCTCGTCTACACTGTTCGTGGAAATGCACACATACATACAATAATATACAACATAGCAATAGCATGCACAGAACCGAACAATTTCATGTTCACACATGCGAGCACAGACCTGAACATTAGTACCAAAAGCCGATACAGACAATATCCCCATACACACAGACGCACACACACACAATGTCCCATGTATGCGCCCGTGGCGAGAAAAGCACGCAGATCTAAAAATGCACTGGATGTGAACCCACAGATTTTCTCTAATAGCAATGATAGCGGATCTGATTCTGAATGAAACACACACACACAATACAATTATTGAATGCCCATCCGCAGATGATGGCAGGTCCTGAAAGAACAGGCAGTGTTCCAGTGATGGGGAACAGAACTTCGAGTGGCGAGTGAGGTATACACACACACGTGCGTGCGCGGGCACACACCAAAGTATGAAGAAATAGAATCGACATCGTAGTATTCATTGGTTGGGGAATGGAAAGGAAAATAAAACATTGCTATAGGTTATTGTTGTAAGGACACTGGGAGCACAACAGAAAGGTAAGCAACTTGCTTTGAAGCAAAGAAAGTTATTATTCCACGGATCTCAGAAGGAAGGAACGTTCCAGAATGCTGCACTGGCAACAGGCGGCCTGCATGTGCGCGGCCCCTGCAGTCGGTCCAGCTGCCGGCCTTGCAGTGCTGAAAAGAATGTGCAGTACAGCATGTCACATAGTATCGCAGCCTGGACAAATAGACGCTGGGAAGTCCTAGTTATGTGCTCACCTACACCACGATGCACCAATCTTCTGAGCTACTTTGGCAACAATTTTGTCCACTTGAGACTCCCATGGGCTGAGCCAGTTGTTGAGGGCTGCATCAAGGTGGACGGCAATGACCGCTGATGGCAAGGCAATCCATGACACACAGTCACTAGGGCATCGTCAACATGGCGCTGAGGCTGGATGAATAAAATCAACCTTTAGGCTGCCGCGGGATTGACAACGAGGCCGCTGTCTCGAAGCTAGTCAGTCAGCCTGGTCACCGCCATTGACGAACCAGTCGCCACCGCCAGCAGTGGCGGTAGGTTGTGACAAGTATGGTGCAATATTGTCAGCAAATTCAGTACTCAGGATAAGATGAGTGACAAAGGGAACGTTGTGTTTGATAATATTGAAGTGAACAGGGATGATCACAAACCCTGCGCGTACTCCACCGTGAGTTACAAGAAAATTCCGGACTGGACGACGAGCAAACACCAACCTGCTACATCCAACCAGGCAGATACTATAACGATAGCTGCCAAACCAGGTCAATGCCGACCTACTGCATAATGTCAATGTCAAACAGATCCTGCAGGAGAAGACTGGGGTGTTGGCGTCCAGTCACTGAGTGTACAGACACCAGTCACATTTCCTGCGTCTTTTGCAGCATACAGGATAGACTCATCACTGTAAAGTCCACAACTTCGTGATTTTTATTTGTAGAATACATGACAGGCGTATTCAGTGTGCCTCGCAGGACTGCGAGATGCTGCAGAAGACCAGGTTCGACCTTTCTGGACCGCCATTCACCGACGGTGGGCTACACGATGCTGGAGGAACTAGATTCCAGTGAAAACCCAAGATTCCTTTGCTCCTGGACGCTCCGACGTGTTGTGATATCTGCCAGGTGCGCAGTAACTAGTATTTTCATTGCTATAGCGAGGACGACGCCGATCGGCAAACTCTCGCTCACAGCCATCACCAGCCTCTCAAAACCATCACTTGGCATCCCCCAGAGGTATAGGAGAAAGCCCAAACAGCTCTCAACAAATAAAAGCTAAGGACGATGGAAAGGGAGCATGTCAAAAAGAAGACGAACAGTATGAAGTTCAAATGGGTTTGAACACTCGTTCCACCAACTATACCACTTTCAATAAATCGTGACGCCATTTTGTTTTAACATGAATATCGCGGGTTGCAGGAAACGCGAAACAGAGAGGTTTTGCAGAGCGAACGTTCGCAATGATTTTCGCGTTCCGGGTTGCGAAAACTATTGCGAACGTTCGCGCGAAATTTGTGTTTTGCATGTTTTTCGCTCCCAGGAATTTTCGCGTGCACTCGCTTGTTTGAGAAGTGGTCTTCATCCAATTATTTTGTTGTTGCGAGTGACGGCACCCTGAGTCATGGCCTGAGACGAGAGCTCTTTGACTACCTTGTCCATGGCCGGAGACTATCAGACAAACGGGTTGGCTTGTGCCGTAATCTGGCGCATCGACACCTGAAATTCAAAAAGGCATCGCGCGTTGATGTAACCGACTCTGAGCAGTGAGAAGACGAGCAGGCAGGAGATCGGGGATGGTTCCGGAGATGAAGCAACACGGGCTGCCACAAGTATAGGAAAGCAAGCACCCGCCGCCAAGCCATGAGTAGAGATCAAGCACAAACATGAGGATTAAGGGTGGCTCACCGCGCACGAACAGTCCACAAAGAGCGAACATTACTGCGAACGTTTGCATGTTTCTCGCTCCAAGAAAATTTCGTGTGCACTCGCTTGTTTTTGAGAAGTGTTCTCTATCCGATTATTTGTTTGTTGCGAGTGGCGGCACGCGCACCAGGTACCCTGAGTCACGGCCTGAGACGAGAGCTCTTTGACTACGTTGTCCATGGCCGGAGACCCACAGACAAACGGGCCGGGTTGGCTTGTGCCGTAACCTTGCGCATCAACACTTGAGATTCAAAAAGGCATCGTTGATGTAACTGATTCTGAGCAGTGAGAAGACGAGCAAGCAGGAGATCGGAGATGGTTCTGGAGATGAAACAACACGGGCTGCCAAAAGTATCGGAAAGCTAGCACTCGCAGACCAAGCCAAGAGTAGAGATCCAGCACGAACATGAAGATTGAGGGTCGCTCACCGTGCACCAGGCTGACCAGTGGTCCACAAAGAGCGAAACTGCGAAAGTTTGTTTCGCGTTTCCTGCAACTTTCGCGTTCAAAACTGCGAACGTTCGCACGAAGTTTCGCTTTTCGTGACGTCAAACGAAAATTCGCGCGAACGTTCGCTCTGCAAAACCTCTCTAAACTTTCGCAGTAATTTTCGCTCTTTGTGGACCGCTGGTCAGCCTGGTGCACGGACCGGTGAGCGACCCTCACTCTTCATGTTTGTGCTGGATCTCTACTCTTGGCTTGGTCCGCGAGTGCTAGCTTTCCGATACTTTTGGCAGCCCGTGTTGTTTCATCTCCAGAACCATCTCCGATCTCCTGCTCGCTCGTCTTCTCACTGCTCAGAATCGGTTACATCAACGATGCCTTTTTGAATCTCAAGTGTTGATGCGCAAGGTTACGGCACAAGCCAACCCGGCCCGTTTGTCTGTGGGTCTCCGGCCATGGACAACGTAGTCAAAGAGCTCTCGTCTCAGGCCATGACTCAGGGTACCTGGTGCGCGTGCCGCCACTCGCAACAAACAAATAATCGGATGGAGAACACTTCTAAAAAACAAGCGAGTGCACACGAAATTTTCTTGGAGCGAGAAACATGCAAACGTTCGCAGTAATGTTCGCTGTTTGTGGACTGTTCGTGCGCGGTGAGCCACCCTCAATCCTCATGTTTGTGCTTGATCTCTACTCTTGGCTTGGTCCGCGGGTGCTAGCTTTCATACTTGTGGCAGCCCGTGTTGCTTCATCTCCGGAACCATCCCCGATCTCCTGCCTGCTCGTCTTCGCACTGCTCAGAGTCGGTTACATCCGTGAACGCGCGATGCCTTTTTGAATTTCAGGTGTTCATGCGCCAGATTACGGCACAAGCCAACCCGTTTGTCTGTGAGTCTCCGGCCATGGACAATGTAGTCAAAGAGCTCTCGTCTCAGGCCATGACTCAGGGTGCCGTCACTCGCAACAACAAAATAATCGGATGAAGAAGTCTTCTCAAACAAGCGAGTGCACGCGAAAATTCCTGGGAGCGAAAATATGCAAAACACAAATTTCGCGCGAACGTTCGCAATAGTTTTCGCAACCCAGAACGCGAAAATCATTGCGAACGTTCGCTCTGCAAAACCTCTCTACTATTATTGTTTCACAATCAAAATGACATAGTGCCAATAAGCATGTGATGCGGGCGATTTTAACCAGCCTTAACCAGCCATGGTGAAATAAATACAGTAAACAGTACTAGTAATCAAAGTAGTGGTTGCGACTTCGGCCATGATGTGTAAGAAAGGGTTTGCTCCCCACACCGAATAGCGCGAGCTCCGGTGTGGGGAGCAAACCCTTTTTTAGTACTAGTAATCAATCAGTAAAATGCAAAGAAACCGCTAGAAGCAGTATGCGTAGTAGTCTATGGCCAAGATACCAGAAACCATAATCAAACTCAGCACGGGGGTCGAGGTACTAAAACGATTACCAAACTAAGTCAAGGATTGACCATTACATGCTGCATTCTGCCACTGCTAACGTGATCGAAGGGCAGCCGTTGATTCTTGACGCTTGGTGCCGATGACCTCTCAGGACTGTGACTGCGGCATTGACCAGCGCAAAAGACAGTTGAGTGCGGATGTATGCCATGACGATAAAGGCTCGGACCTCTTATCGGCCAACATGGATGCAATCCGAGCGTAGAGATTGCCAGCTGCCTTGCCATGACCACCTGTGGTGTTGAGCATGACCGGGATGAATGATCCGTGCTCTACCTCAACGACTCTTCTCTCATAACTTCTTCTCTTTTCCTTTTCGTGCTTGTGGTACACTATCGGGATTGATGACTTCTGGTTTGAGGGGGCAAATGGGTTGAAAACCCGGACATCAAGGAATGTCCTCTCAAAAAGTGTGTGTACTCAGTGTGTGTACTCAGTGTGTGTACTCAGTGTATGTACTCAGTGTGTGTACTCAGTGTGTGCACTCAGTGTGTGTTTTCAGTGCCTACTTGGATGATGCTTGTTGGGTGCACCACGGAATCCAAACTGCGGCTAGCGCTGGCAGTTCCCGAAACCACTGCTGGGCTGTTGCAACCACATTAGCTGGTAGGGGATCATCCCAGTCATACATGTCGAGCCACATCTGTTGAAATAGCATTTTGGCTCGCACCACAAATGGAGTGAGGAAGCCCAGTGGGTCAAAGAGCTTAGAGATTTTCCGAAGAAACAGACGTTTGGTCATAGCTTGCTCCTCTGTCTCTGAAACCTTGAAGGTGAACTCACCTTGCTTTGCCTCCCAGAGTATTCCAAGCGTTTTCACTGCTGGTAACTGCTCCGAGTCAAGTTCCAATTGAGAAGCTCTGTCTTCTTGGAAAACTTGAGCCAAGACGTTAACGGAGTTGGTGAGCCATTTCCGTGGGTGCATTCCGGCAGATGACCACAATATTGATAGTTGGGAGTGTAGTAACTTGCCTTCATCATAATCACTGGCTGAAGTCATGGTATTATCCATGTAGTTCGAATTCAAAACTGCTGCGGAAGCCAGTGGTAGATCATCAGCACATTGCCTGGCATGCTCTTGTGTTACGTACTGGGCGAGAAATGGAGGTGCTGACAAAGACCACTCAGTTGACTTCGTATACCGTCAGCGGTTGTGTTGATCCTGGTTCTCGCCATAGGAATCGGTGATATGCTCGATCTGTCTCTGGAATGGCAATCTGTAGACACCTTCCTGCAATATCACAGACCACTGCCACAGGTTCCTTCCGAAACCGAAGAAGTACCTCTGTTAAGTTGCGTTGAAGCTTGGGTGCGGGACTGATGGCACTGTTTAGTGATACTCCTGAGACTTGTGCTGCAGCATCAAATACAATTCTCACTTTCGTCGCTTCCCGGCCCATTTGTTTAATTGGGAAGTGCGGCAGATACCATCCGGTTTGCTTGTCGTCCGGTTTTACTTCTGAGATATATCCAAGTTTTCGGTAGCGATTGATTGTGTTGCTGTACTGTGTTGCAGACATTCAGCAAGCGTTTCTCGGTGTGACCTAGTCGCCATGTTGTAGCTGCTCTGTAGCTTTGCCGGGTCTGACTTCCATGTTACACCCACAGTGTATTTCCCATCTGTATCATCTGTATCATCTGTATCATCTGTATCATCTGTATCATCTGTATCATCTGTATCATCTGTATCATCTGTATCATCTGTATCATCTGTATCATCTGTATCATCTGTATCATCTGTATCATCTGTATCATCTGTATCATCTGTATCACGGTGACTTGATTGATTGCTGTACTGATGTTACAGCTTGCCGTTCATCGTCATCCAGCTGTTAGGCCTTGGCAGGGCTCATCTCTTGGATTTCCCAGAGCCTCCGTACTAAGTCGTTTAGTTCATGGTCTGGATTGCTCGATGCTCGGATGCCGTTGATCAGGAAGGATTGGCCAGTGTTGATTCGTGGTGTTGTTCCTGGGTTCGAATTGCCAACGCACGTCCATCCAAGCTTTGTTAGGCGAGCAATGGGTTCTCCTTCGTTGCCTATTATTTCTGCTTTTGCCACGTGATACGGTGCGTTGTCCAGGCCGATCAGAAGATCAACCGGCTTCTTATGGTTGATGATGTGGAATTGGACTCCCTGCAAGTGCTTCCATCTGTGAGTGTGGCGGTTCCAGTCGACAATAGGCATTTGCCCTACGACATTGTCCACTGTCTGTGCCATTATTGTGGCCTCAACATTGCCATCCAAACTTTTGATCGATACCCTCACTGGCATGGATGGGAAGGAGGATTGCTGACCATTGAACATGTTGATTGCATGCTGATTCTCAATATGTCTGGAGGACCATTACACCCGAGTTCCAAAGCCATGCTGCTGTTGAGAAATGTACCAGTACTACCATCATCAAGCAAGGCATTCACTTGCATTTCTTTGATTCCATTCTTGAGTATTACTGGCACAGTTCGCAACCCAATCGTTGCACTGATTGCATGGGCTATTGTGAAAGCATCTTGCTCCCCTTCCATGGAGTTTGCCACCTCTTCACATGGATCGTGCGATGTGACTGTGAGGCCAACTGTTGGATTGTTCCGACGGCGTCTGGGTGTTGGCTTGGGTTTCCAAGTTGTGTGCTTCGGCACTGGCTGTGCTGGTTCTGAGGCGGTAGTGCTAGTTGAATCAGCATGGAGCATTTGATGGTGTACTTCCTTGCATCCATCTCTGTTGCACGTGATCTGCCATTGACATTGCGTCACCATGTAGCCTTTGTTCAGGCACCCATAACATAACCTTTCGTTCTTCGCTATTACCGAGCGCTGTGCGATGCTCATCTCTTTAAACGTTGCACACTCCCAAACATTGTGCTTGTCGTCATTGCATACTGGCCAACACCGTCTGTTGGTGGAGTTCGTTACTACACACATTCGGCCATGTGTTGTGGTTGGTCGAGGCTCCCACCTGTTGAGATGTTGTCGTGGGTGGTGGTGTCTGAGGCCGCATTGTTGCTTGCTGAGGCATCTGTGGTTTTGGTTTGCTCACACCTTGTCTGGTCTCACTTGCCAGTGCTCTGTACTCAGCTTCCCTTGTGACCCACTCCAGCAAGTTGATCACTGACGATTGATGTGCCACTTGATTCCCATAGACATTATTTCCATTGTTCAGACTTATGGCCTGTATACTGGGGCTCAGCTGTTGAACAGCACCATTGATTGTAGGCATTGGTTGCATCCATTCTGTTGACGGTGTTACCATTACATGATCATTACCATCACTGGACTGCACTTCACCATTACTCATTAGTCCCAGTTGAAGAGCCAGTACCTGCATTGGGTACCACAGCACTGTCAGTGTACATGTATGCAGAGGTCCAGCTAGTACTTCGTGACACATTTGTTACACGGCCTGCCTGTGTCACACTATGCTCAGTGGTGCTGACCACTGATTGAGTGGTATCAATAGATGAATGAATCAGTGGTGGTAGCATTGGCCAAGTGGCACTTTCCATTTCAATTTCAGTGGAGAAACCCGACATGCCAACACTACCCTGGGCATTGCTGGTATTAGGATGTGGACTAGCATAGCATATGCCTGACAATCCTGCGCTGGTCAAACTCGATCACTCAGCCTGCGCAGATGCATCATTAGGATTTCCATAATGCGGTTGCATGTGTTGCAACTCCTGGCAATCACTATACGAAGTATATGATCCCAGAAATTCGTTAGCTTCTTCTTCAGCTCTTCTTAATTCCTCTTCTAATACATTCATCTCTTCTTGAGTCGCTCGGACTCCGTCCTGATCATTTATGTGGGTGTACAGTTCTTCTAGCATTTCTAGTATCGAACGTACGTGGTTCCCTTCCAGCCGAAGTTGTTCTGTGGTGGAACGAACCCTCTCTGCCGACATCGCGTTGATATGCTCACGCAGGCGTTTCCGTCGATTGGTAACGCCTCGCTTTGAAACCGCCTTCTCAATAGGTAGTTGTCTTTTCAATTCGTCATTGGTGGGTACACCGCCAAAGTCGACTGTTGTTGACTCCATTGCTTGACAAGCACTGATGGCGTCCAAACCCACAGCCGAAAATGTAGTCACTGTTGACTACGAAACAAAAGGTCTAGGATCTACTCGCGAACCATCCTCTGCTACCAGTTTTGTTCGGAAGGCGCAAGCCCGACCCTTTCACAAATATCCCGTTCTCACACACAGTCTTCACACAGAGATCTGAGCTGTTTGAACTCCAAAGGAAACTAGGGATGACCATAGAGCAATATCTAACTGTTCTCTAGCAAGGCCTCTACTCAATCAACAACGTATGAGATACAAACTAGAGAACTTATACAGAATCTAACAAGGACTCTGGCAAGAGGGCCAGCTAGGAAGCTTTAGCTGGTGTCTATTCCGGGAAACAAGCAGCAGGCAGCAAAACAGCTAAAGAGAGTATGTGAAAGTGTAGCAAGCAAGCTGGAAATGCCATTGATTACTCGCAGCACACCTCAGTGCTACAAAGGAAGCATTGGAGCATGAAACTGATATTGCAGTGAAGATAAGTCCATACAACTGCACAAGGACCTATCGCAAAAGAAGCATAGCGACACCAGTATTGTATTGGAAACAATGAAGACTACTGATAATTAGTGTTGGTCTAGCTACTCTCCAGTGTGTAGTGGCGCCATGCAAGGATCATGGAAGAATAATTGTAAATGTAGGAAGTACTGTATGCTTCTAAGCAATCAACATAGACTGTGATGTGAATGTATAAAGGATGGCCAATGCAGCTTGTTGAAACTGGAACAATTGCAGGCACCTGACCTACACTCATGCATGCACTGCATTGCACACAAATCTAGTATATTCTCAATGTTTTCCTGATGATGGTGACGGTAGCTGAAATATTGATAAAATACTGGATTTTTCGTGACATCCAGTGCATAGTTGAGTGTAGGCGATTTGTCTGCAAACGATTCAAACACAATGATGTAATGATACAAGTACAGTATGATGTCATCTTGAAGGACTACGAGACTGATGTAACGACATAAACACACACACACACACACGCGCGCACAGCACACACACAGCACCCCCCCCCCCACACACACACACAAACATACCTTGGACACGACAAACAGCTCCTCCCGGGTCACTTCACCGGCGGCAATAGCTGCAGCAATGGCCTTGCCAACCCCAATCTGGTCTATAGCTATAACTGGCATCAATACGACGTCACCCAGCTATGTCTATTTACGCACAGCCTGCAGCGAGCGAGAAGACAGCGAGAAAAGCAGTCAGCGTTCATAGCACAGAAAAACAATAACTCGGAGGGTGAGCCAATTTAATTATAGAAAAATAGGAGAAGGACAATAATGGTACGAGTTATGACTAACTTTCCACCAACGTAACCAGATCATAATTATACCATCAGCGAGTGCGACAGGATGGCACAAAACTGACAAGAAGACCTGGTTACATTGGTGGATTTTTAGTCATAACTCGTACGACTTTCGTCCTTCTCCCTTTATCCATAAAAACGTATCTATAATTTTGACACTCGAATGCTGGACATCACTGGCCTGGTTTTCGGTTTTCGGATGATGTATCTACACATGTATTATCAGTGGTTAGAGCATCTCTGGCCTGAATCGAAGGTCCCTGCCTCAAGTCCTTCGAGTTTTTCTTCAGATTTTTCCCGTTTGTATCTTTCCCTCAAACCAATGAATACCTATTATTGTGTACGTTCCAGAGGGAACTCACGACGGCCGCTAACGCCCGGTAAATTTGGTGGAAGATGCAGCGCCTAAGAGTGGGGTCGAGGGGATAAGTCTCACAAGTCAACACCACTGGTACAAGTGGCGAAAACCCGAAAACCCGAAAACCCGTGGCTATGACTGTACCCTTTGTGCCTAGTCACAAGTTCTCAGCTGATTGCGGGTAGCAGAACGGTTGCCTAGTCACAAGTTCTCAGCTGATTGCGGGTAGCAGAACGGTTGGAAAAAATCTTCTTTACTACACTAGAACTACTGTCAAAGCAGAAATTTTCGGTGGTCGAATATTTTTGGTATTCTCCAAAACCGGCGGTTCGGTGGAGGGAAATTTTTGGTAAAACCCGTTTTCCAGGTAAGTGTACTAGTACTAAATGTATACAGTACCGGTAGTACCGAAAGTTTCGGCGCGTTTTATTTTCGGTAAAAATTGTCGGTACCGAAGTGACCGAAAATAGAACATCACCGAAAAATTCTGTTTTCACAGTATCCTATTCCGGGCACGTTGTACTCAGGCAAGTGGGGACCGGGCACAATGGACCCGGGCCCTTTGGACCCGCGCAAGTTGGACCTGAGCAAGTCGGACCTGGGCTCGTAGGGACAGGGTAAGTGGGAACCGGGCACTTTGGCCCTGGAATGTTGGACCCTAGCACGTTGTGAGTGGGAAAGTTGGGACCAGGCACATCTGTACCAGGCAAATTGGACACGGACAGACACCCATGCAGAAATAGTCAGCAGCTGCACACTATAGATTTCATGTACCAGTACATGAAATCTATAGTGTGCACCATGATGCTGGGAATGACACCACACATGAACACACACAACTGCTAAAGCACATGTGCTGTCCACGCACATACAACTCCCTTAGTATAATAATGTACGCATACTGAGAATCTCACCTCAAAGTCTTCCCCTTATCTCCACTATGTCACTCTCCCTTGAGAGTGCAGTGGCTTTTCCTAAGCACAAACAGCCTGCTCATCCTAGACCACTATAATGCCACTCTCACATTGCACATCTTTCACCTACGTAGACAGCCGAAAACATGCAGAAAAATTCCGCCTTTCCAAGGCTTCGTCTAAATCCCATTCCTTTTCTGCCGAGCATCTTCCAGCTCAATAGAGCACGGCTGAAATCTGCCAGACTCATTTAGCCAGTGCGTCATGGAATTTTTTCATTGAGCTTCGATCGATCGTCCATTGTTACAAGCTGTGTTGTTGCCTTTGTTACGTTTGTGACCCGACTGTGCATAGAGCTGTACATGAAAATTAAGCCTAGTTCACATTCGACGCAACGCCGACGGTACGGGACGAAAGGGCTTGTCGGGAGGGCTGGGGTGAGCTGTAAAATCCTGTACGATTCGTACGACACGACATGCAGCAGTCGTAGCGACGTTCAACGTCAAACGGCGCGAGTCATAAGGCACGGTCCGCGACGGGGTGACTTTCGGAACTAATTTCTCGTTTTTCGGCACTTCTTTTCAATTATTTCTCCTTGAAAGAAGCGGAATCAAGTTCACAATACCAGTTTTCATGAAGACCAAAAAATTAGCCCTGAAAGTTGTGGCATTCAAGTAATAGCCCCAGGAAATGATAGAATAGTTCGTCTGTCACGCTTCTAAACTATCCCTAAATACAATAAGTGACATGTGATCTTTTGTTGCTAAAATTTAACTCAAGTCCTGCTAGCCATTCTGTGAGTTATCATGGGAAGCGCAGTGTTCGGAATGCTAAATAATTCCAAGTACGAATGGGAATTAGTCGGCGCACGACGCCGTCTCCTGTTCACACTCGAATTGCAGCCGTTTTGTACGCTTACGTCCCCGTCTACGCCCGCCTACGGTATGAAAAGTTGGATCCATCCAACTCTTCCCGTCGCTTCCCGATCTGTACGGTAGTACGGTTGCGTTCCCGTTCCTGGTGTTCACATTGGACGCCGTCAGACCGTCCCGTCGATCCTTACGTCGCGTCCCGTCCCGCCCCGTCGAATGTGAACTAGGCTTAAGGAACGGACTAGACAATGACTCTGACCAGCCATTTCGTCAGCGCCCGACATTGCTGTGGTTAGTTTGATGTTCTGTCTCAATAGCGGAGCCGGGCAGAGTGACCTTACCATCCAAATAAGGTCCATTGTGCGCTGCACAAAGTTTCTTTTCAACTTTGGCCATACGCAATAGTTTTCTATGCTTCTCGTCACCACATGATTACGCTTTTAGATATCTCGAGGGGAGGGGGATACCCTTTACAACTGTATGATATGTACATGTATGTACGATACTGCAGTCCAAATATCATACAATTACATCAGAGTGCAGGACATCATGTATCCCAGTCAGTATGTCTGCCTTTGTCAGGCTGAGATCAGTGCAACGCAGTTCTGTGGGGCATACGAGAGAGTGTCCCCATTTCGCATTTCACAAGTGACCGCATTTTCAAGTGTTCGCGCATACTAAATGTACCCACAATCAATAAGACTACAATGGGCTGTCCTCATTTTCATAATAATAGGTGTTTGTTCAGGTGTGTGAAAGTTGTTTGTTTTCTCAGGTGTGTGAAAGGTGTTTGTTTTCTCAGGTGTGTGGAAGTTGTTTGTTTTCTCAGGTGTGTGAAAGGTATTTGTTTTCTCAGGTGTGTGAAAGGTATTGTTTTCTCAGGTGTGTGAAAGGTATTTGTTTTCTCAGGTGTGTGAAAGGTATTGTTTTCTCAGGTGTGTGAAAGGTGTTTGTTTTCTGAAGTGTGTGAAAGGTGTTTGTTTTCTCAGGTGTGTGAAAGGTACTTCCCCCGCGTCATCGAAATAGTCCTTATGCATATTGTACAGATGTACGAAGTTCTGTACTATGGCCGTAGGTGTGTACATACCCGGTTGGGTGTTCATTGTGTGCTATACATGCGCGTTTGACCCATTTAGCCTCACAATTCATGGCAAACGATCACTTTTCAAGCTTTTCACTTTGGGATTGAACTAACGACTAGCTAGATCTCTGCCGGAAAAAGATTTCGTATGAAATGCCTTCATGGCCCATTTCATAGTGGAAATAGCAGTAAACACAATAGGGTCCTGCACATTCAACACCCAACCAGGTCTACGGGATTCTGCAAGATTATACGGGATTTCGTGCATCTGTACAATTATTATTATTATTATTATTATTATTTAAACACACGGCGAGGAGACAACAATTTGATAACCGCAATCAATAAAACTAGCTGAACCGACATTTGTGTACTTTATTCATGCAATGTAAAAAACGGTGGAGACGATGTGCAATAAAACGATGAAAATATGAAGAAATGGTACAGGGAAAAAATATGGATTCAAACAAGTTTTCGTACAACACTCATCAGGAATCGTCGTTGTACTAAAGGACACTGAAACAAAAATTGAACTATTATAGAAAATCTAAGCTAGAGAAATAACACTAAGAGCAACAACAGTGAAATTTACAAGTGTGAATTTTAACAATCAAAGCGAGAAATGAACAAAGGTTGTTTGAATCCATATTTTTTCCCTACACCATTTCTTCATATTTTCATCGTTTTATTGCACATCGTCTCCACCGTTTTTTACATTGCATGAATAAAGTACACAAATGTCGGTTCAGCTAGTTTTATTGATTGCGGTTATCAAATTATTAATATTATTATTATTATGAAATGACCCAAAGGCAATGTGCCTATCGAGGGGTTCATTTGATTGAAAGAACAGTAGATGTAGATGTATGTACAAAGAGAAGTAGGGATTGATGAGGAGAGAAATGGGGAAAATCAACTGCAAGGTGGCGGAATTCCGTTGATTGCATAAGCATAGTCAGCTGTAAATTTCCTGAGGGCAGCTTTGAACTTATAGAGCGAGGCTTCCGATGTTAGACTGGGGTTAAACAGTTCCATAGAATAGCAGTTCGGAACATGAAGAGAGACTTAGACAATGATTTAAATTTGGGAAGAATGATTTTATTTGGTTGTCGCTCACTATTCGTAACCTTGAAATGGAAATCAGCAAGGTAATCACGATGATGGAAAACATATCTGTGAAAAGTAGTGAGACTGATGATTTGACGACGATAGGCTAGTGACTCTAGGGAGCATTTAGAATTTAAGACAGATTTGGAAGAAGTGTAATCAAATGGAATTTTTTCTTTTTCAGTAGAGCTCTAGCAAACCTTGCCTGTAATTGATCAAGAGTGGTCATGGGTTTCTTATTAGATCCAAACGACCACACCGTACAGCTATATTCGATCACAGGTCTTACGAACCCTTTGTACAGTATGATCATTGCCGAAGGCGTAAGTTGCTGGGACATAATTGACAGTAGGTGCACTCGATATCTGAACTTCGAAGTTATTGAGGCGACATGTTTGCGGAAATCCAGGTTGTCGGTCAAGGTGATGCCAATATGTTGCAGTTCAGAAACCACCGTTAATGGCTCATTGTACATTTGGTATTGGATTCCTGCAGGTGGTGTATCATTGATAGCTCTATGGCACAGCACGGATGTCTTGCTTGCTGAGAATGTGCATGAGGCCTATTGTCGCAGTTTGACTTTTGACATAAAACGGGGTTTTTACTCACCAACACTCGTGATACAGGCAAAGAATCGGACATAGGCGATAGTCATCAGTATAGGGCGACGGCAAAGTTCTATTTTCTGTTATTGGAAGCTGACATTTTTGAACTAGACGCAATTTCTTCGCTGATGTCGCTGCGATGGTAATTTCGACTCGCTGAGATCAGTCAGGCGTTGCAGCCTGCACATTTCTCGTGCTTATGGCCATTCACTCAAGCCTCATCACTGTTTTACCTTAGCTGGTGTGAGAATGACTTCGTGGAACAAGTGGCAGCGCTTGGAGAAACATCGAGGGGTCAGCAAACTAAATGCATGCAACAGCGATATAATTTGTCGCTCTGGCTGAGACACTCAGTACATGATTGTACCTGCAAGAGCCATGTCACATACTGAGTGTATGAAGAACTGTTGGTGTGCCAGTGAACACGTGCCATACCACTTACCAGTGACACCAGTGCACTGTATCCATGGCATTAGCCGGATTGTTGTTGGTGACGACTGTATGAAAGACTAATCAAGGTATGAAAGGCCAATCAAAAACTTTTTTTCGGTGATTTACATTTTCCTTTCCTGACTTTTCAGATTCCTTTTTTTGTTTTGTTTTTATCGCCCTCTAGTGTATCTTAGTGTGGAATTTGCTGGCTAAAAACATAGGATAACTATTGTGACAGTGTGGCCTATAAACTGTTATAATGTACCTTTTGGCCAGTTCAGTGCTGTCATTCCATATCTCTCCGTGCTGCGACGGAGAAAAGGCGTAGCCACCCATGCCGATTCCCACTACGTGACAGGCATACGCAGCCCGGGGACTGCAGAGTTGCGAAGCGGAACAGACGACAACGCCACAGCTTCCGCTCAGCCGACGAACACCATGGACTATGGGTGGGAATTATCGTGTGGCTCTCCTCCCAACTGTGAGTTTGACGTGCCCAGGAGAATCAAAACGAGACAAAGGCAGTACGCAGAGGCCATTTTGCCAGCGACTATCACCAGATAAACTGGGTAAAGTGCCACAAACACTCTACTAAGGCCGCGGTCACACATGCACTTTTTTGGCTGCGCCGCCAAACCGTAACTTACGGCGGAGGCGTAGTTACGCTTTGGCGGAAAGCTTGGATTTCGCTACGCCAGAAAAATGCGAGCGGAACCTCCGCGTTCGCGAATCCACTTTGGCGGAACCTGCATAATATTATGCAAAGTGAAGGCTACTGTCACTGATTCTGTGTTTGTGTGTCGCTACTGTTGTTGTTTGGTTGTCGTTTGGTACTCTCTTTGCGTGTAGACTGCCTGGGGATCTTCCCTGCATGTACTGGGGTCATGAAGTGTTTGTAGACTCTAGAGCTGGAAGAACTATTGCTGTTACTTTATTTCGAAGTAAAAACCCGGTTTGATAAAAAGATGAAGAAGGATATTGATAGGTTCAAGTGGATTGCACAGAAATTGAAAGAGGAGCAGGATGTTGACGTGAGTTATAAACAAATAAAGGATAAGATAACATCGGTGAAGAAGACTGGAAACTCCAAGATGAAGACCTTTGTCCTGCCTCTTGTCCGAGATAGAGAAAAAGAGCGGACAGGAGCAGCTGTGGACGACGACGACGACAACGATCTTGACTGGGAGGATATTGTAAAGCGTGCCAAGTGGCCTCTTCTCAAGCGCTATTATGAGCTGTTTAATGCTCACCCCACCATGGGAATAGCCCTGGGCACGGGCACCGCTAGAAGTAGCGAGGAGGAGGATTGTGACACCGGTGCTGATAGGAGTGCTGTTGCTGCTGATGCGAATGCTGGTGCAGCTAGTTTAGTGCTCCAAGTTCAAGTGGAAGACGATGAAGTAGATGAAGCACTGCCCGTTCTAGTGGATGAAGACTACGGGGTAGGTGATGATGGACCTGGAAGCGAGCGCGATGTGCCAGCCAGTAGCAGCGACAACGAAGATAACGAACAGGCCGTGGCTGAACAACCAGCAAGGGGTGCTCAAGCACAGGTAGCAGTGAGCGACGCACAGCAACACCCAACACACCACACCCAACACCCAACACCCAACACCCAACACACAACACCCAACACACAACACCCAACACACCACCTACAAGAATTGTGCGTGCAAGTACCCAAACAGTAACACCACCCCAGCAGGAGCAACAGCGGCAGTTCCTTGATGGAATGGGTGCCATTCTAGACGGTCAAGCGCAGCAAACATTAGCCATCCAGGTGAGTTTAAATTTTGAAAATGTGCCCACGAATATATCTTTTTTTTAATTCACTGCAGTAACTACAGGTATGTAAATGTTTGGAATGTTTCATTGAAAACCGAACACTTCTCTACTCCCCAGTGTCCTGAATTTCTGTGTACCGTATTTTACGGCGTATAGACCACACTGGAGCATAAGCCCGACCCAGATTTTTATTGTTATATTCATTCTTGCTGACATGGCTATACAATATACACGATGGGATGTACGACTAGCTAATTGTACATAAAATGTTCGAATGCAGCTCTTTCAATGCCTATGCAGTGAACACTCAACATCTTCGGCACGCATATGATTCTTTCTAATTCCAAAGCTCAAGCTGTTTGTTATAATTAGTATTATTATTCCACAATCACGATGATATAGTGCCAATAAACATGTGATGCAGGCGATTTTAACCAGCTATGGTGGGGAAAACTGAGAATAAACAGGAGAAAAGAGAACACATAAGTACAGCTGCAGTGGTGTCTTCGACTTCATTCTCCCGAGTCAAGCTCCGTATGAAGACATCCAAGAAGAAGATTGCCTGATGAGTCCAGCGGGGACGAAACGTACGTCGCAATCGAGCTATGTCGTTGCTGTGTCATCATCTATGTGCCATGCGCTACTTGATGTACCAGCCTGCTATGCCGGATACCGCCAGCCACGCATCGACCAGGCGCCATGCGTGAACTGATGGTGGTGGTGGTAAGAAGGAGAGCTCTGTGCCAGAACTTTGCAGCCTAGAGAGCGTGTGTGGGCAGGCGTGTGTTTACCGCCATAATGCCAAGTGTGTCTTTACTACCATGTTTATCAACCATAAGTACAGCTGCAGTGGTGTCTTCAACTTCATTCTCCCGAGTCAAGCTCCGTATGAAGACATCCAAGAAGAAGATTGCCTGATGAGTCCAGCGGGGACAAAACGTACGTCGCAATCGAGCCATGTCGTTGCTGTGTCATCTTCTTTGTGCCATGCGCTACTTGATGTACCAGCCTGCTATGCCGGATACCGCCAGCCACGCATCGACCAGGCGCCAGGCGCGAACTGATGGTGGTGGTGGTGAGAAGGAGAGCTCTGTGCCAGAACTTTGCAGCCTAGAGAGCGTGTGTGGGCAGGCGTGTGTTTACCGCCATATTGCCAGGTGTGTCTTTACCACCATATTTCATCAACGAAAAGAGAACACTGAAAACAAAACAAAAGGAGTAGAACTAAAGGAACCTGGAGAAATCAGTATGAAGATTAGGCTAGTAATGAAAAACAACGAAACTCTTGTCAATTCAACTTAGGTAGGCGTGTGCAGAACGGAACAAAATGCAGCATACGTGTCGCAAGACTGCCTCCTGCGGAAGCCGAGACCAATGAAAATAGGACTTGAAGATATTATTATTATTATTATTATTATTATTCTCGTATCCGTCCCGAATGGGACTCACGACGGCAGAATAAACTGTGAGCATGTGTGTGTGAGATCGGGAGAACGAAATGAAAAAGAAAAGAAGAGTCTTGTAAAAAAGGTCAAATTTAAGAAGAGCAGTACTAGACTGAATGGCTGAGCAGATGTTACTCCATTGTTTTCTGTCGCGGGCATAGGTGCCGAGATCACGAAGGCAGCTGGGCTTAAAAATGCAGATAGGTGTGAGGCGGACGTCTCGCTGGAGACTTGTGGTGAGGCAAGAGCGGGGTGCACCTATTCGAAAAGGCTGACTGGTAGCATATGTACAGAAAGCAGTGAGAGCAACATTTGCAGGGATGTCACTTGGCTGGCGTAATATATGTCCTAATAGCTTCCACCTGTCCCGCTTGGCCATTTCAGATACAGAGCACTGGCCAGTAACAGCATATAAATCTGCATTTGAGATGACATCTGGGTAGGTTATTCCAAGGGTACACCGCAGCTGTTTCCTATGAAACACATCTAGGCGCTTTTCTTGTGCACGGGACAGGCCATGGTAAGCAAGGTTGTAAGTCAAGATTGGTAGAACGAAAGTGTTGTATAAACGAATTTTGAGGGGTGTAGAAAGCAGGTTGTGCTTGAACCATAACTTCAGAGTGTCTCCAAATGCTCTTGCGGCCAAGCCAATACGGCGCGTTACGTCCTCCCCGGAGCCGTATAGCGAGCCGAGTGTCTTCACCTGTCGCCAAGCTTCTTTACCACGAGTTGTGCCGACATTTCTAGATGTTGTAGAGGTGGCATCTCCCAAAGTGGGTTCAAGGTAAATACGGATCCATTCAGTCTTACTGGTATTGACGGTAAGACCCCATTCGGAGAAGACGCCTGCGATAACGGGTAGGGCGCTGGTAAGGAATGATTTCGATGTGGAGATGAAGTCTACGTCATCGGCGTAAGCTGTTTCTTCAGGTAGAATGTTGTCTGCTGATGGTCGGGCTGGCAGTCGGTCACGTACCATTCGTAGGGCTGCTTCCAAATAAACCGTGAACAGTACCGGTGACAATCCATCGCCCTGGGGGACCCCCCGAGCTGTCTCAAAAGGTGCGGACTGTGCTTCGTTCACGCGAACTGTCAGCGCCGTGCCAGATAGCAGGTACCTAACCAGTCGTAAACCGTCCGCGTCTCCAATTTTCTCTTGCTCCATGACATCAAGCAGCTTTGTGCGGTTTATTGTGTCAAAAGCCTTGCTCAGGTCCAGCCCTAGCACGAAGATAGTAGTGTTGAAGCGTTCAACAATTGATGCCAGAATCCGTTTGCAAAACACAATGTCTGCGGTTGATCTGTTTGACGGAACCCGGCTTGCGATGGCGATATATATCGCTCTACGTCAGCTCTGATCCGGCTAGGTGTGATGAGGGACAAGATTTTTCTGGCAGTATTCAGCAATGTTATCGGACGCAAATTGTTCATGGGGCCTTTGGGTTTACCTGGCTTATGCAGAGCGATTAGTACACCATCTCCAAGGGACGCTTGGCTGTGCTGAGTGAATACATCGTTGAAAATGCTGCTTAGGCATTCTGCAAGTGCAGGGCCTCCGTATTTGACCAGCTCGGCCGGTATGTCATCAGGCCCGCAGGAGCGTTGGTTCTTTAGACGACTCATTGCGCTCGCTACCTCTGCTGTGGAAATCGGTTTATCGAGGGGTTTTGGTGTTCCTGTAAATGGCGTAACCGCTGGCTCTGCAGCAGTAGGAGAGAATTTCCCAGTGTAATGCTCAGCTATTCTATCCGCTTGCTCTCCTGGCCCAAGGACAGCCTTGCCGTTGTTGTCTACAATGGTTAAATCTCGTGGGCATTTTGGTTTCAGCAGTTTTATCGCTGCAAACATCATTGGCCCGTTCTTGAGCGACTCCACTTCTCTGATGCGGCTCTCAAGATGCTGTAACGCCAGCTGTCGAGACAGGATTTGGATTTCCTTCTGCACTCTGTTACGCTGCACTCGCAGCATATTTCTTCTATTCATGTTTGGTGTGCTATTAAGATCCATACGCAGCTTCCTCTGCAATTCTGAGAGTTTGTCTACCTCATCCGTAGCGTAGGGTAGCTTGCTTCTGCTCGGTGTGTATCCGACTACTCCAGTTGCCACCTTGCGAATGGATGAGCATGTTGCCGTGAGTCTTGCGTTTGCTTCTGCCACATTGAGGAGTTGAGGTGCCGCTTCTTCCATTTTCGTTTGGAATAATTTCTGCATTTTCTTGTCATTGACCAGTCTCATGGTGTTGAACTTGCGTTTGCGGATTGTTTTGCCTCGGTTCCACACAGGGTGAAGAGCTTTAAATTTTACACGGGCCATAACTAGGCGATGGTCAGAAAAGGTTCTTGTGCCAGCGTATGACCTGGCGTCCTGCAGCACAGCTCTTTGTCTCGAGTTACATAGTATGAAGTCTGTCTGATTGAAGATCCTTTTACCGGCTGGGTGGTTAGATGTCTGCTTGGGTGTTGGAAGCACGTATTGCTCATTAGAAGATTGTTCATTTGCGCAAATTCAATGAGAGCGTCTCCATCGGCATTCCGCTTGCCTTTACTGTATTTTCCCAGGCACTCTTCATAACATTGCTAACGGCCCTCTTTGGAATTGAAGTCTCCCAGCACCAGTATAGCTGAGCTGCCCCGGGCGTCATGTAATACTTTCGTCAACTGGTCATAAAACTTATCGAGGACTTCTGGTTTTCGCTCCGATACAGCTGACGTGGGACCGTACGCGTTCATCAAGCTCAGCAAAAACGTCCGTTTTCCACCGCTGCAAGGGAACTTGAATAGATGACTTGCACAAAGATTGTCTGGGTTCGAGACGGGGCAAGTGGACCTTCTGACTCTGACTTCCCCACCTTTTGAGTTCGTGACTTTCGAAGTTTCGCTTTTTGCCTGAAGAACACTGAGCTAGTTTTTTTGGCTAGAGAGTAGAGTTGTTTTGATTCGGCTTGAATCGTCATGCCGTAGCGCTGCTACGCTCCTGAATGCACTAGCAGACGAGAGATGGAACTGAGGCTCCCATTCCATACGTTCCTTTCCGAGCCGGCCGGCCGGGAGGCAGAAAAATGAGGGAATATTTTTAGTATCATTGGTGTAGGCTGCAACAAGCACATCGTGGTCCTGAAGTGTGACTACTTTCCCGCAGTGGAAGCGAAGTCAAGCACAACGAAAGTTTGTGGACGTCTGAGAAAGAACTCGATTCCCTTCGATTCGGCTGCACTAGATCCAGAGCGACTCTCTCCTGAGGACAGACTGCGGAGAGGCCAGGAACCTGCCGAGTCACGAGTGGAAGCCCAAACCACGAAAATGAGGGGTGGAAGGACTGAGTGTGAGAGCCAGATGGCCTTTAGTAGTACTTCAAGTAGTATCTGAGTTGAAGGAGAGAACAAGTGTGCTGGAGAAACGCTGCGAAGTCCTCAGGCCTAATGTGTACTAGCTACTGTTGAAGTCTCACTTGTTCCGATATGAACACTTCATCAGCCCTGACTCTGAGCAGCTGTATCTAGACTTGGACTTAGGCCAGAGACATAGCATTGTAAACCTTACTGAAGCCATATGTATCCAATGCCTGGCTCTAGTGAGAAAGCAGTTTAGCGCAGGCTCGCAAACTTTGATTGAATCAGGGAGTGGTGGAAAGTCACATTATACCTCCCCATGATTAGCTGGTAATGACGACGATGCGGCTCCGGCTGGGTCTCAGTCTCAGAAAGGATTTGTTGGAGCATCATCAAACAGTGCATTCGCCTTCATCATACACTGGCTCCGTTGCCTACAGTAATTCACATTTTTTCCGTTGCCTACAGTAATTCACATTTTGACGGGGCGCGCTGGGACGATACGGAAGGAGCGGCGGGAACCATTGGAGTGCTCATGATGCTGGTTAGCGGAGACGGATGTGAGTGTCAGGAACGGGAACGCAACCGCACTACTGTACAGATCAGGAAGCGATGGAAGAGCTGAATCTGTTCAGCCTTCCATGCCGTGTACAGGGACACAAGTGTAAAAATGGCTACATTTCGAATGTGAACTGGCGATGGCATTGTGTGGCGACGAACACAACTGCAACTGTTCAAATTTCAGCATTTCGAACATTATGCTTCTCATAATAACTCACCGAATGGCTCACATGACGGAGTTGGACATTACCAGGCTAGGATTATCATTTGCTGTATTTATGGATAGTCCTTGAGTTTTCAGATGAAGTGCTTTATCTTTTCCTTTAGTATGGCACAATGTCCATGGCTGCTTCCTTGTCTTCATAACAGATTGGTATAATTAGCATGATTCTTGTTTTTTGAGAAGAAATAAAACTTTCCTTTCGGAAAGGAATCCCAGAAACGTCAACCCCCATGGACTTTATGACTCTCGTCCATCGACGTTAACTGTCTCAATAACTGCTGCATGTATGTTGTGCTGTGCGAACCGTACAAGATTTTACAGCTCACCCACGCCTTCCCAACAGGCTCCTATATCCCGTACCGTTAGCGTTACATTGAATATGAACTAGGCTAGCACAGTTATCCTTCGTTCTTTTGATGGCGGCGGGTAGCATGGAACTTGACGTATTCTTGGGATCCTCGTGCCACACTTGCTGTTCCCGGATGCCATATTATTGGGTGCATTGAGGTTGCTTCTATGCTCACTGTTGTTTAGTAAGACAATATTTTATCTATTTCACCGAAGAATAAGGCAAGAGTATTTTGGGTTGATTTGGACGCCTGGCTTCTCTTCACATAATAATACAGTCATGTACTTCCACTCAGGGAGTAGTACAATACCTGCTTCCACTAACCCTACAAGCGCACATGCATGACTCATGAGCTACTGAAGACAGTGACGGTACTGATCATGCACATGTACATGCCGTGCACCGTTCATTCATGCTGACAAAAAAGTACACTACACTAGTCTACAGACGGTGTAGGGTGCCCGCAGTGTAGCCTGGGTGCGCAGGGTGCACTTGCCCCGTCTCACTCGCGGCTCGGATCTTTGTGCAAGTCATCTATTGCAGTACGGCCAGCCGCTCGCAGTCCGCCGGTGTCCAGGAGCGGTACAGGAACGGGCTCAGGCGGGGGGCTACCAAGAAGCCCAAGCCGTACGCAGGAGTTTCTGGCTGGAACGTCAATAGTCGATATCCTTCAAGCGTTGCCGTTACGTTGTCTTGTATCTTGGTTTCTTGTAGAGCGACGACGTCCGCGGAGTAGGTCCTTGCATCCGCCACCAGGTCGCGTTTCTTCGCGTCCATAGCAAGTCCACGTACGTTGAAAGTCGCCACTCGCCATTCCGTTGTCAAACAATTACTATCACAATTATCATTGATGGTCGGAACCATGGAAGACAAAAATAAATAAACGTTGAATGAATGAAAGAATGGATGCGTCGATATTATTAATGCCGATAGACTAAGTTGGTGTTATTCCTAGCTTACCAGAGAGGCAAAGAAACGAACACTCTAGGCAGTCAACCCAGAGTCCACGCTACCCGACGAGCCAGGAGCTCAAAAATGAGCAACCGGCCGCCAGGAGCACACCACTTGAAGATAGGGGATTATAAAAGGATTGGTGATCTGGAAAATGGGAACTGGAGAGAACATTTTAGTAGGCCAGCTATTATTGAACCAGCTTTTTAAATGTGCAATGGATCACTGTAATAGCATTCTTCCATGCTGTTGACTTACACAAAGCCAAGTTTGCTCATGCGATGGGATCCTGCTGATGGGTGTACTGAGCTAGCTTGTTGCGAATACTCAAGCCAGCCTGATCAAACTCCGCATTGGGCTGATCGTTCGGCCCAGCATGGTACTTGTCGTATGTTGCATCGTCGATGAGCCATGTTGCTTCCGCTGGACATCTCCAGCACTCGCATACATTATGAATGGCGTAGCTACACAAATGGCAAACTCTGGGTCATTCAAGTTATTGTGCACCAGGACCCTAAATCGCCCTTCCAGCCTCCCAAACGCCTGCTCTACCACTCGCCTGGTACGGATTAGTCGATAGTCGAACGTCTGCTGCCAGGGAAGCAGGGCCGCATTGTCCTCATGGCACTTCATGAGCGTGGCAGACAAAGGAAACGCAGAATCACCAACAAGATACGGGCGAATGTACGAGCCTTGGATCGTGAAATTTTCAGTTCCAGTCTCCTTGATCGTAAGCCACTTCCGACAACCAATCTTGCGTGCCAGCCGAGATGAAGCATAAACACTAGCGTCACCGGCCGATCCAGCACGCCCAGCATGTCCAGCATGTCCAGTACGTCCAGCATGTCCAGCATGTCCAGCATGTCCAGCATGTCCAGCATGTCCAGCACGCCCAGCATGGCCAGCACGTCCAGCATGTCCAGCATGTCCAGCATGTCCAGCATGCACAGAATGTCCAGCACGCCCAGCATGTACAGCATGTCCAGCATGCCCAGCATGTACAGCATGCCCAGCATGTCCAGCATGTCCAGCATGCCCAGCATGTCCAGCACGCCCAGCATGTACAGCATGTCCAGCATGCCCAGCACGCCCAGCACGCCCAGCATGTCCAGCACGCCCAGCATGCCCAGCACGCCCAGCACGCCCAGCATTCACATTCAGGACCAAGCCGCATGCATCAACTGTGCCTAGGATGATGATGGCAGAGTACTTCTTATAACACCAGAAGCAGTCTGCGAATTGCACAGGTGGCTTTTTGATTTTCATGAACGTTCCGTCCACAGCTCCTCCGCATCTCTCAAGAATCTCGAACGCAGCGCTGTATGCCAGAACCGAGCAGACCCCACTATCCCAAGTCTGCAGGCAACGGAGACTGCTGTGGTTCGGCCATGTAGTGAGGGAAGGCGAAGAATCGTCCTCTTTCCAAGCCCTCTTAATGTCAATCAACACAACAGACATACGACGACCCCGAGGACGACCACGTCTGAGATGGATCGACGTTGTCAAGAAAGACTTACAATGCATTAATCTGTCGCTTCTGGATGCTGTGCAATCTGCTTCTGATAGAGCTGCTTGGCTCGAAATTGTTAACAGATGCGTTGAACTCATGCAATGAGTGAAATGCGAACTGTCATTATTATTATTAAGCTTTGCTAAATCTTTAAATTCTTGCAAGGTTTTCTTCAGCTCTTTCCCTTCTGGGAAGCGGATTGACCGTGATGCCATGTCTTTAAACAAGATATCTACGGTTGAATGTTGAATGAACGATGTGGACGGCGGTGGACTTGCGGCTTGCGTACTGTCTCGCCAGTTCCCGGAAGGTAGGTCCATGTGCCAGCCAGTGCAACATGATGGCCAGTCGCTTGTGGCTAGGAATAGGCGCTCTCCATTTTGTGTCCTTTCTTGCCAGCAGTCGTCCGAACTCCTCGTGAAATCGCCAAAATTCCTCCTTGTCCATGCGCAAATGATCAATATACTGCGCGTTTTCGAAATCCAGAATACGCTACTGCATAGTCATGAGCGGGTAGTTACGAAGGAAATCAGTCTCCCAGACTCCTTGGCCCCTCAGCGCTGACCAGAAGCGACGCCATTTCTTTCTTCCCAGAAGTGCGTCTGCATACGTACGAACTCCGAGGTTGGCAACTATGGGTATCCATGCTGGAATAGATGATGGAATATGCAGTGAACCACTACCTCGCTGGACGGTCGTAGTGGAAGTGCCCATGTCGCACACATCCACGAGGCTGTTTGACAGGACATTCAGTGCCATAAAGGCAGTAACAATTCTAATCTGTCTTCGGCGCTCACGATCCATGATTACTTCTACACAAACTTCGCTTCTTTAAACTATTCAACGGTGAAACTAGTTCACCCCGGGCTGTCCAAGTGTCAATTCAAAGTTCTTTTCAAGATTGGTGAACACTAGATATCTGAAGACAATCGGGAAGAAGTGTTGGTTTATAGGCTTGAGAGAATAATAGAAGAGTATACAAGGCAGTATTTTGTTCTCTTGTTTATCTGACGTTTGTTGTTTGGCGGGAGTGTTTGGATGCAAACAGAACTAAGGAAGGATGAGTAAAGGCTACATGGTGACCATAGAGTTGTGTGTGAGGAATATCTAACATCAAAACGTCATGGTAATGATGCGTATTGAACTAAACTACCTGCCTCACCTACGTGCTTCCCAAACAAACTTGGCTACTTGGCTACTTGTAGGTTGATGTACGGTGTTTGCCTATTGTCGATAGGCAAACACCGTACAGTACACGTCACCCCCTCCCCTTCCCCTCCTAGTTTGCGTTGGTAAACCGTGACCAGGTGACCAGGAGGCCTACATGTAACAGTTTTACACCTACTTTCACCACTCACACCTTATCACCTTGTGTCACACCTACTCTCATATATATAACCAGTATATTGAGTAATAAACGCTCTCTTCTTCCTTCGCTCAATGAAGAACTATTACATTGGTAGCAAGAGGATGGATCTCCATCCCCTGTGGTCGTTCGTGGGCCTAGTTCTGGCCTCGGCTATCAGCTCTATCGTCGTCAGCATCTGGATCGTCAACCGTCTCCGGAAGGAAGCTCTACCCTCTACTCAGTCGTCACCCCAGTGTGTTCCTGAGTCTCGTGCTTCAGCTTCCCAGCCTGCACCGCGTGATCGCCCACACGTCAAGGAGCCGCCCGTGTTCACCGGAAATCCCACCACGTTTCGGGAATGGGCATTTGCCGTCGAGTTGGCCTTGGCTTCCTGGCGCTTCGCGGATCCTAAACGTGAAGCTGAGTTTGCAGCCAGTTATATCGCTGGAAATCCGCGTCTGTGGTTGTTGACTTCCCTGGAACCCGGCGCTGCATACCCAGACTGGTCGTCCTTGAAGAAGGCATTAGAGGCGGCTTACGGTGTGAAGTACGACCAAGAGAGAGCTCGGTGGAGTTTGTTCTCCCTCTCCCAGCGTGGCGCCTTAGGAGACTACATCGCAGAATTCTCGCGGCTCAGTTTTTTAATCACTGACCTGGATGGCCACTCTCGCGCAGTACTATTTGTCAGGGGCCTGGCCCCGGAGCTCAGGCGTGAAGTCATGAAGGAGCATCCTACAACCCTGCAGAAGGCGACAGAAGCAGCGCTCGCCGTATCGGAAGTGATGCCCTTTATTACGGTACGACAGCAGCAGGGGAACCTGGTACGTCGTCTACTGTCGGTTCCTGGTCCCCGTGCCAATCGCGAGGAAACGGAACGACGATGCTACATATGCCACCGACCTGGTCATCTGGCACGTCAATGCGACTCGAACCCAAACGCTGGACGCCAGTAAAAAGAGGGGTGCGATTACTGGCGTGTGAGAGAGCACCCGTACCCAAGGTCACCGTGCCAGTCGCCAACAGGTTTAGTTGCCTGGAGACAGACGACGTGGAGACTGATGATGGCGACGACACCCTGGAGTCTCAAGGCCCACAGTGCGTGCGGAGCTACGTCAGCAACATTGCCCTGGATTCGCACGCGCGGGACCACGATCTCCTTGTTGTGAACGGAAAGGTGACCGGCCACCGAGCGACAATGTTAATCGACTGCGGGTCAACACACGATTTTATCTCGGAACGATTCGCAAGAAAACAAAAGATGAAAACGAAGATCGTGGAGGAGGTTCTAAAGGTGGCCTTGGCGGACGGATCAACCAGTTCGCGGCCGCTAGAGACCACCGACGCTCGCTTGGCCGTAGTAGGCTATGGCGATGACCAGCGCCTGACGGTCTTTCCCCTTGATCGATATGATGTGATCCTGGGAAAACCCTGGCTGACCCGGAATAACCCAGCTATCAACTACCGCACCAACGAGGTCAAACTGGGTGCCGAATCCCTAATCGCGGGTGAACCCACAGGCGACGCTGCTGTTCCCTCGGAGCTGATGTTCATCTCTGGCAAACAAGCGCGACATGCGCTACGGCAAGGCGCAGAGGGTTACCTGGCTTGGCTATCTTCCCCCGACGACAGTTCGTCACATGAGCCTCGGAAGGAGGTACCTCCGGACAAGCAGCGTGACGTCGATGAGCTGCTGCACAGATTCTCGGACGTGTTCCCCGATGACCTCCCTTCACAGCTTCCCCCAGAAAGGTCGGTGGACCACGAGATTGAGGTCGAACACAACTCAACGCCACCGTCCAAGGCAGCGTACCGACTATCCAAACCCGAGATGGATGAACTACACAAGCAGCTGACAGCCCTCCTGGGTAAAGGATTCATCGAGCCTAGTAAGTCCCCGTACGGAGCCCCGGTGTTCTTTGTTTTAAAAGAAGGCCGATGGGTCATTACGAATCGTTTGTGACTGGCGGGATCTAAAAAAGATCACTATTAAAAACAAAGCCTGCCTTCCGAACATTGACGATCTGTTCGACACCGTCCAAGGGGCTCGCTACTTCACGAAATTAGACCTCCGTTCGGGATACAACCAAATCAGAATTAGTGAAAAAGATGTACCCAAAACGGCCATTAATACCCCCTTTGGACATTTCCAGTTTCGGGTAATGGGATTTGGTCTAACCAATGCGCCTGCCACATTCCAGGCCTTGATGAATTCAATACTGCAGCCATATTTACGTGATTTCGTGGTCGTATTCCTTGATGATATCCTGATCTTCAGTAAAACATGGAGCGAGCATTTGAGGCATGTCAGCACTGTTTTGGAAACCTTGAGAGCCAACAACTTATTCTGCAAACCCTCAAAGTGTGAATTTGGGTTGCGGGATGTCATCTTCCTAGGCCACAAGCTGAGTGGTTTATCTATCTCTCCCGACCCAAACAAAATTGCTGCGGTTAAGGAGTGGCCTGCGCCGTCCTCTATAAAGGAAGTGAGACAGTTCTTGGGTTTCGCGAACTATTTCAGACGGTTCATTGATCACTATTCCATGATTTCGAGACCTTTGGAGGAAATCACAGGGAAACACTCGCGTTTTGAGTGGAACAGCGCACGTCAGTCTGCATTTGAGAAGCTGCGGAAGGCCTTACTGAGTGCACCCGTATTGCGACTTGCTGATGTTAAAAAGCCATTCAGAGTAGAAACGGACGCTAGCGATTTCGCCATTGCTGGAGTGCTCCTGCAGCAAGGCGAACCAGGAAATCTCTGGCATCCAGTCGCTTATGCTAGCTGGAGACTGTCCTCCGCCGAGCGCAACTACACAGCCGGAGAAAGAGAAACCCTCGCTCTAGTCCAAACCCTGAAGTGTTGGGGAGTGTACCTCTTTGGGCATTTCGATGTGTTCACGGATAACATGGCCGTTGTACACCTGAGAACCAAACCTACCCTCACCAAAAGGGAGGCCCGTTGGGTAGAGTTACTGGCGGATTTCGACTTTAAGGTCCATCATAAACCTGGAAGGGAGAATGCGGCTGCTGATGCCTTGTCTCGTCGTCCTGACCTTCAGCCGGGCGAGATCTCAGTAGTTCAAACAAAACTGACTGCTGCACAGTGTAACGCTCTTGAGTTTGCTCTGGCAATTGATGATCAGTTCTCGAAGACGGTAGCAGAAGCATATCAACACGATGCAGAGTTATGGCCTATCATCCAGAAGATGCGTCGTTCTCCGAGTGACAACGTTCACCAGGCATACCTCTGGGATGGTGACGCCCATCATCTTTACTTGTGATCTTCCCCCAGTAACAGGTTATGCGTTCCCAAATGCGCACTTCGACTACAACTCTTGCAGGAGCACCATGACTGCATTGCCGCAGGTCATCCCGGCAGGGACAGAACGTATTTCCAGCTCGCTCGTCACTTCTATTGGCCGCGCATGGGGTTGGATGTTAAGAAATTTGTTAAATCGTGTGATGTCTGTCAGCGCGCTAAGGGTGCTCAATTAAGGTCTGGGCTTCTCCAGTCACTTCCTGTGCCCGAGCAACCCTGGGACCATAATTATTACCATGGACTTCATCATGGGTTTACCCAAGTCATCCGAAGGTCATGATGCAATTTACACATTTGTAGATAGACTCACAGAATGTGTTCACCTAGTACCCACAACGGCAACCATAGATGCCGAAGGCAGTGCCAATTTGTATATTCAGCATGTTTTTCGTCTTCACGGTCTTGGCTCTTCTATAGTGTGTGACCGTGACCCACGATTTACGGCCCAGTTCTTCCAGGAAGTGTTTCGTTTGCTCGGTACTAAAATGTCATTTTCCACGGCTAATCACCCTCAAACAGATGGACAGACAGAGCGAATCAACAGATTAATTGCCGATATTCTCAGGTGTTTTGTTAACCACAAGCAAGATAATTGGGCCACACTGTTACCCATATGTGAGTATGCCATCAACAATTCCCAGCAAGCATCCACTGGTAATTCTCCCTTTTTCTTGAATTATGGTTTTAACCCGAAGGTGCCCGCAGACTTCATTCTGGGAACGGGAGCGCGGAGAACTAGGCCAGACTGGATCCAAGCCAGATCTGATGCGCTTAAGAAAGCGCAGGATAGTATTGTCGCGGCTCAAGCCCGCCAGGCCCTGTATGCCGACAGGGGTAGGAATCCTAGCCGTCTCAAGGTGGGAGACCTGGCCCTAGTCTCTAGAGACTTTCTGATATCACCGGAGGCCCGACAACAGCCATCGAGGAAGCTACAACCAAAATGGTTTGGGCCGTTCTGCGTCGTTCGGGAGGTGGGCTCGAACGCCTACGAATTGGAGCTGCCGTCCGTTTTCCGCTGTCATCCTGTATTCAACGTCACTGCTTTGCGACACTACGAACAGAACACCATTCCCAACAGACGTCAGCCAGTGCCCCCTCCGTTTATGGATCTGGACGGAAACACCCGCTATATGGTGGAGGCCATCCTGAAGCACAGAGATGACCGGGGTGAGCGCCAGTAGTAGTAGTAGTAGTAGTAGTAGAATTTATTATTTTGATAGGGAAGGCCCTACAGACGTTGCCGTCTTGTTACAGGGAACCCTAAGTGCTCTTTACAGAGCGAAACAGTACTTGGTGCTTTGGAAGGTTTACCCCGTTGGCGAGGCAACATGGGAGCCCATTAGTAACTTGGTTGACGAGTCAGGTAAAAACATTGTCCAGCTGCGGAACTATCTATCTAGTCTACGCAAGTGATAGCATGGTCTGCAGCTCCTCCATGTTGTGGTTATTTGCGTTCAGTTCCTGACATAATTGAGTTTTTTTAGTTACACAGGCTTCCGTTCCTGACAATTGGGTATTCTGTTGCTCCTTGCCACCTGCTGCATTGTTACACCATTATGATATTACTGTATGCCATGCTCTTGGGTTCCGTGATTAACAATTGGTTAAAGCCACGGAACCTTCCGTTGGGGAGGGGATGGTGTAACAGTTTTACACCTACTTTCACCACTCACACCTTATCACCTTGTGTCACACCTACTTTCATATATATAACCAGTATATTGAGTAATAAACGCTCTCTTCTTCCTTCGCTCAATGAAGAACTATTACATAAAGGGCCCGTTCTAATTTCATAGTTTTACGACGGGGCTGCACCAGTTAAGGTTTTTCAGAGCCACTCACAGAGCGGTTATTATATGGATAATTTCAGTTCTTTTTTTCCGTTTTTCTCCACCCCAACCCCGAAGGTAAACATGATGAGCACACGCGCGATGTACTGTATGTAGCCATGAGACTGCAATAACACACTGATACATACCAGCCCTCCCCACCTCGCTACCCCACACACAGATACACAAACACGCGGATGCACACGGCACACACACACACGTGGCCACGCACACATACATGTACATGTAGGCACATGCACACGACACAAAGAGGAAATTCTTCATGCAAGGCAGTGCCAGGCAAGGCAGTGGCCACCGTACTTCAGGAAGTCAGTTGTGAAACAAAATAGTTCAACTACAACGTGTAGACAAGCTGACGGCCAAAGCAAAACATAGCAAATATGGCATTTGCACAAGGATTGCAGTTTGCAGACCACGCCATGGAAGCACCGAATGCAGAATGTAATAATTATCATGCAAAGTGACAAGCGAAGAAGTGGCCACCATAAACCAGAAACTTGGAGAAAGTCATAATATCCAACAGATGGAGAAGTGAACAGCAATCTGGTACAGCCCACACAAGACAAAATTGACCTGACACTCGTCCCAGGATTGCAAGTGGCAGGTCGTTTCCAATGGATAACATGCAGGAGTACGTTACGCGCATGGACTAAATCTGACCGTGTCGCCGGCGTACAATGTCATCATGTGTATACCCCACAAGTTACACACATGCACAGTTGAAGCACAATGAAAGCAATGGAAAAGTACGATGTGGTTGCTGAAGCATCTTCACACTTCAAATTCAAACTTCGATGTGGTCGTCACGGGATGATATACCTGCAAAATACAAGTGATGCAGAAAGAAAGCCGAAGGTCGTGAGGTAGGCTATGAGACACCACAAACAGGTCACCTACATGACTGTATGTTCAGGGCTAGCTAGTACGGCTGTCAAGGCCTGCCTCGCTAGACATGCACGCTTCACGGCAGTTGCACTGGCGTACAATTTAGATGCTACAATGGAATGTGGCCTCATATGGTACAAGTAATTAGTTGCACCACAAGCTTCTGCATCCACTGTCAAAAGTGCAATTTACAGAATACCCGGTCTTGCACGTGGGAAGGCACTATTTCAAGTTGCGATCGACAATTTCGCATTTAGCACATGGATAAGGCATGTGGTCCAAGTTCCTACTCTTTCACATGCACGATTCAGCGAACAAGTTTCCCAACATGTCGCCCAAGTTCCTTTTCTCGTCGACGCATGCACTGGATGCATTGACCAGGCCACAAAGGTCGCGTATCTGAAGCGCACTACCATCACGTACCTTGCACAGACCATCGCACTTCTGTAGCTCCACAAGT